>NW_023460426.1:29485-36883 GCF_013731165.1 Rhagoletis pomonella | reverse complement strand
AGATGAAGATGAAGATGAAGATGAAGATGAAGATGAAGATGAAGATGCAGATGACGGCGCAGAGAAAAGATGAAAATGTAGGTGAACATGATGATAAAGACGAAAGAGGAACAAAAAGTTGAAGAATAAGATGAAGGTGAAGTAGTAACATGAAGATGAAGGAGAATATGAGTTTGAAGAAATTACAAACAAAAATTCCGGGGCAAAGCTCTTAAGCGACATTATAAGCAAATTAAGCGACGCCATTTTTATTAACAATAACTTATTATTTATACGAATATCAAAAAAAAATCTCAGCATAAATCCATCTATTACCTTCTCACCGCTTGATTTATGGAATATCTTGTTACTAGAAATGGCAGAATTGAAATTCAGTGGATTTAGCCTCAATTATCAGATTCTGATTCAGGATCTGACTTTTCAAGCTTGAGACGGAAGGAATTTTTGGCAATGTCAGTATGAAAAGTACAAATTTCCCTTTTCAGCGAAATTAATTATTTCTACTTAATCAACATCAACAAACATCATCCTTCAGTAGTCCGATAAACACATACTTACCCCTGAAGGATTATATGTATATTTATACAAAAAATTATATTTCCTTCTTCCATTCCTCCAAACCACATTGCTTGACACTGCTTATTAGTTTATGCAGAGTATGAAAAAAATTAATGAAGCGTTACTGGCAATAAGCCGTAACACCCCATATCGCCAGTGAAACAGTTTTCTGCAACACCGCGTTGAACAAATCGAAAAAAAATAAGAACACAGTAGCTACCTGCAACAACACCCGGAAACGGTACTCCAAGAACTCATTGCTAACATCAAAATAATAAGGTTAAGCATCTTGAGCGATCATTATTGCAGCTGCAATAGCAATATGCAGCAACAACACACCAACAGCGAGCAACAACACATTTTTCAGCACTAACATTAGCAACAATAATAATAATGCGCAGCACTTCTGTTGCAACATTTGCAAGAAGAAGAAATACAAAAAAAAAAAAAAAAGCTTAAGACAAGAAAAAATAATAATAAAGGAAAAATGCAAGTACAGTAAGAAATGCAGAAAAACTTAAAACAATAACAACACTACGCTTTTAAGCCGTAGCGAGCGAATTCTTTGTAATTGAACCTTAACGAGAACAACTCAACCCAACTCCCCAACTTAGCTCCGCAGCATTACACTGAACTTTGTGTTAAGCAGGCACCTTTGGGTGATGCGGGCGTTGGAGGCTGCGGTATTTGCAGCAGGAATGCAATCATAACATAACGGGCCATAATCAGCCGAGAACCACAAGTTGCGCATGCGCATGCAGTGGCGCAGCCAAATGGCTTGCAACACAGTCACTTGAATAAATGGTGCGCTCAGAATTGTAGCGGCAACAGTGGAAGGAGTACTAAAGAGTGAACTGAAAACAAACAAATAACAACAAAAAAAAAAATTGTGTGGGGCAGCGCAACTCCACCCAGCACAGCTCAAATAGACAGCTTCATATCTTTTGGTTTGCAATGAGTTGGAATGAGCTTTGCATTTTCCCTTCTTCCACCTCTTTGGTAGCTTTGCTCAGCCACAGGGTGTTGCAATTTGAGTCCACCATTGATGCGTGTAGTTGTTGTTATTGTCATTATTATTATTTTTTTCATTCTGCCATTTCAATTCATGCTCGTTGCTGTTGTAGCGTTTTAGTGTTTCTTTCCTTTTTTTTGGTGGCAGTCTTGCGCGTCAGCTGGCAATCTGACAGCCTGGCCGCCACTCTCAATAATGTTGTTGGCATTGACGATTCAACTTCAAACCATATCATATTATTTTAGCTTGCACTAAATTGGTGTGGTTTTCTACTTTGCACAAGCCGCAATCAAGCGTATGCATATATGTACATATGTCAATACAAAGTGGTACGTGTAGCTATGTGCGTACATAAATACAAATACAATTACTCATATTTCTACCTGATTTTTCTCAAGAGTATCTTCATCGCACGCAGGAAATTCAAATTGCTGCGCCAACTCTAAGTTTGCGCTAAAGTAAAAAACCAGTAAGTATGTGTGTAAATACTAGGGTGAATGACTCGGTTTTTCCAAACCGGTTTTTTATATCCATATCTATAGGCGGTTTTTTTGAGGTCTTGATTTTTCGAATATTTAATAAACCGGATTTTTTTTTGTTTTATCGAACAAGCCAGTTTTTTTCATTTCATACAAAACTTGATCTCTACATATAATTTTTAGTTCTCCTGTATATTCTGGTTTATTTGGGAACGAATAGTATACCATATATATTTGATTCCAATAAATGAATATTTTTACACGTGTTTGGCTGCGCCTCTCCTCCAATTCGTGTTTTGCTTCTTGCTGTTGTGACACAAGTGGAGAGATCTACACTTTTACTCCTCCTCCGAAAAAGCTTTCCGATGGCAGAAGTACACGCGGAGGTTTGTCATTGTCAGCCGGGGGCGACCGCGATTAAAAAAAAAAACGTTTTTTTCTATTGATGGAGCCAGAAATTGAAGCATGGATCACTCGGTGACAAGAACACTACTCAAATTCGAACAAATGTAAAAAAAATTATTAATAAAAGGTTAAGACCAAACGTGAATTTTTACAAATTTTTATTTGTTCTAATTTTGATATAAAAAAAACCTTGTACTTATTTAGCTTTGCTCTTTTCTTAATAAAAGCTACATTTACTGTCAATACTTTTATTTTATTGTTCGGGCACGACTTCATACCAAATTAAGCATTTTCACCGTATCAACCGTTTCTTAATTTCAAAATCGAGAACCGGTTTTTTTTCAAATTGCAATTTATCGAATAACTCGAAAACTGCTTTGAAAAAAAGGCGAATAATGGAACACACTAGTAGGTACATATAAAGTAGTATGGTATAATTTTTTTCTAATCATCTTATTTCTATTTATTCTTCAAACAGCTAATTGTGGGAATGCCAGTTGTTGAACTACTTTCGCAAATTGCTAGATTTATTTTCTAATTGCAAATTAAAGCCAACGACCTAAATATTTTGTATGAATGATGTGTGGAAAATTGTGTTGGGAGCTCACAAGTATGAGTACTCAAACGAAAGACAAGCAATTAGGTATAACAACAATTATTTACTTGTTCCTGTTTCTGGTTAATGTTCTGCGGTGAATCTTCGTAGAAAAACTTATTAGATAAATTATTAAAAATGCCGGTTGGAAATTTCCTATGCAATGCCCGTATGTCGCATAAATAGCACCTGACTATGGCAAAACTAGCAAAAGAAAAACTATTCTGGTGCTGAATAACATTTATTTTCCAAGATTTTGGCAATTGTTTTTAAACTCACCACCGTCTTCGGAAAAACAAAATTTAATAAAAAAAGCAGAAGAAATATACATTTCTTAAAATTAAATTAAATCAAAAAGATATATGAATATGTTTCGTTAACTTTAGAAACACCGGATAAATTTGCAGCTCAACTTAGAGATGGACAGTGTAATATCGAAGTATGAACTAAAGGGAAGAGAATAAATTCGAGACTGAGATAGTTCCACTAAGCAGTAGTTTTCGGCAACGGAAACAAGAAATACTGGGATTTGCGAAATTAGGTCAACTTACACAAAATCGCAGAGCAAGCTCCAGAATAGATCCAATCATCAAGATGAAAGCAAGCGCAGAGATATATCTATACATAGTATACTGTTCGGACTTTGACGAGATTTTCTCTAATATACTCGGCAGGAGAGTGACCTTTTTTTATTTAGAAGTTTAACAGGGCTGCCATCTGTCTAAAAACTATTAGATCCGCACCGTTCGTTGGACTACAAAAGATGAGACGTCAAATGGAAGGCATTGGCTTCTAGAAAAGCACTAATGTTTAATTTTTTATTGAATAGGGTTGCCATATGTTAATAAAATTACTATATTCAATCATAGTAAACATAGGCATCAGTCCTGCATCGTCACTGTCAAATGAAATGACTTACCCTCTAGATATGCAATAATGCATTATTTTTCTGAAAAGGGTTGCCACCGTTTGAAAAATTAAAAGATTTTCACCGTTCGTTGGATAACAAAATGAGATACCAGATGAAAGGGCATGGCCTTCGAATATATACAAGTTTTAATTTTTTTAGTAGGGCTGCCATCTATTAAAAACTTTCTAACTTTTCTATATATAGTAGAAAGGAAAGTAGAGATTTTTTGAATACGCTCATATCGAAAACTACTTAAGGAATTCTGGTATATTCTGCATAGACAGGAGCGTGCCCTTTAGAATTTAGAATTTCTATATATTTCTATTTCTATCACATTATTTTAATAAATAGAACACAAGAAGATATTTTATTTTTATTTTTGTCACTCCGAATTTAGTTTTGGAACTCACTCGCGATGCAAAATTACATCGTTAGATTTAATCTTCACATATTTTTATGAGATTTGGGAATATGTTAGAAATGAGCATCAGGGAACCACCGAAACCAGTAAAGTTCTCAAAGGGGTCTACGAGAAAAATATGTTTGGGAACCTCTGGTATACTTCCATGCATGTAAATTAAAAATATCTGTATACTAAATATAATTGCTTGCGGTTCATTTGCGATGTTACGCCGACGATTACCAAACATGCGACAGCATTGTCAGCGCGATTTTGATGTCGAAGCAGTTAACAATTTAATTTACTAACTAAAAAATGAATGTACAATGTTTAAAATTAAACATAAAAAAACATACATATTTTATTGCATGCATATAGCTTTTATTTCCTATTGCATATGTTTGGGCATTAGGGTGCTCCAAAAAAGTAAAGTCGGAATTTTGATACTCTCACTCCCTAGAATTTACCCGAAAAGACTATACCATTGATTTTCCATGTATTTTATACGGGGAAAAAAGAGTTTCGTAGAAATGGTGTAGAATCCTTGAAAATTTATATTTTCCAATCGGAAAACTTTGTTTCTCTTCGGCAGAAATTTAGTAATAAAACACAATTATTTATTCAACCATTTTATATTATCAAAAATTTATGGGGGTCCCATAAAAAATCGCCAGAATTCAAAAATTGTATAATAAATAGTTAGGTATTGTTATTGGAAGTCTCCTGAAGAGAAGCAAAGTTTTTAGATCGAAAAATATTGACTTTAACGCACTGTATACCACTTCTACGAAAACTGGTTTCTTCCGCATATAAAGTGTATGAACAATTTTGAGCGCTCTGAGCGACCTCTAAATATTTTTTGATTTCAAAATAAAAAATAGGAGTATAATTTTTTCGGTGTAGAACTGTCCTAGGGGGTAAGAGCATTAAAATTCCGACTTTTGTTTTTCACATGCATTTTCGGCCCAGCCTAATATGTATACGTACCTATAAGTTCATATGTGTATATACATACATATGTACAAATGCATATGCTTATCGCTTGTTGTTGACTCCGCGCACTTACAATTGAAAGTTGTTTTGCCGCTTTGGCTGTGATAAACACTTGAATAGCCAATGCAATTGAAGGCCAATGTGACCTGACACCAAACCAAACTGACTCGGCCAACAAAAAACACCAAACCAACAAATTATGCACAGTCGATAAAAAATTGATACAAAATGGAATAGAAAATACTTAAGCTATAAACGACGAGTTAAGTTTGCAAAATTCAGTTCATTAAAAAATTTAACTATGCACTCTTGTTGATGAGCTTGAGCTTTTGGCATTTGTTTGCTTTGTATGCATCTGCATACCTGTTGTTGTCGTCCGCCGTGCTGCCTATGTCTATGCAGGCAATAAATAGCCCAGCTGAAGATGTCAAATGGTTAATTAATAATAAATAGTTGCATTTACAATGCTCCAATGTTGCGCCACACAAGTGAAGTTATTCATAAAAATCACTGCGCGCAACAAAAGAACATCTTGCATGGTTATTGGCGGCAGACAGCGCCATCGTGCTGGCTATGAAAAAACCAAGCTTCCAGAATACAATGGCGTGTGTGGCTCGCTGCTATTTACCTATTTACCTATTCATGTATTTATTTATTTTTTTGTTTGTGTTCTAAGTGTTCGTGTCACCTCATTTTGTTGCATGCATAAATAATCGCGATGTCGCGCCAGTGCAGCTAAATGCCAGACAAGAAACAGGAAAAACTGAGATTTGTTAGGTTGCCCGACATTAAAATATTCAGCGGGTACTTAAAAAGGCAGTAAATAGTTTAAGCCATGAAATTCGATATTTGAATGCAAATAAAAGTTAAAATACGATAGATAATAAATATAAAAAAGGGTAGAGAAAGCATTATTTTCGAATTTGTGTGACTGAGGTGGTAGGCTGTGGTAAGATGAGAAGTAATTGGATTTAAAAAATGTATGCAACTCAAGGCATATTGAAATTCGGAGGAGAAGCTTGGCCAAACACTAGCATATGTGTAAGTGCCAATCTATTATTATATTATTATTATTAAACCACAGCTGTAATTAAAAACTATTTTTTTAAACAATAGAATCAAAATTAAAGAAAACAAGTAAAGAAGTGTAAGTTCGGGCGAAACCTAATTTTATATACCCAGCGCAGATATCAACTATTGTCGCTTCAACTTTCTTTAAACTACCTTAAGGTCTATAGCAGTCTTATTTATTGTTAAGAGATTTTTGTAAGTATTAAAGGTAAAGTAAATTAACGACCTCAGTTATTGAAATATAGGAGTTTTCGTATATCCGAAAATTACCGTTATAGGGGTAGCCGGTGCAATTTGAGTCTGATTTGATTAATTTTTAACGAATTGCTTTTTCGTACCATGGTTATTAAGTACACCAAGTTTGGTAAAAATTGATAAATCGGGTACCGAGATACACATTTGTTGTTATAACTGGGCAGCGCCACGCCCAAAATCCTAATATTTATAGTAGTTCAATTTTTCAGTCAGTGGTCATTGCAATAATCGATTTTGAGTCAATTAGCTTCAGTAGTTACTGATTTATCGCTTATGGAAAAAAATGCGCAAAACCGTTTTCAAAGCAAATTAAAAAAATAACGGCAGTTTTGGAATCGCTTAAAACTTGCACTTTATTATACTAAAATTTAAACGGCTAAAAACTGCATACTGAAAACAATTCTGAAAAAAAAATTTAAAAAATTTGTAAATTTGTAATGAACTCATTTTACTCAAGTTCGGTGTAAAAAATATTCATAACTCAAATTATTGTAGAGTGCATCCCATAATACTACACTTAAATATTACGCAATACTTACCTGCATATTTTCAAAACTAATTTTGTATGTGAAAAATTTTTAAAATGATTTTTTTAATTTTTTTGGGAACCTTTTAAATCGATTTGTTTTTGTTTTTGTGCTGTTTTTAAAAATGTATTTAATAAGCTCCAATTTCATATTTATTTATTATTTATGTTTATGCATCAAGCCTAAAAATTTT
>NW_023460426.1:0-26485 GCF_013731165.1 Rhagoletis pomonella | reverse complement strand
TAAATTCATATTTCAATATTTCACTTAGCTTGAACATTTTGAATTTAACTTTTTAAACAGCTGGTAACCCTAGTAAGTCCAATTTCCAAATAAAGTTTCCTTATATTGCCTTTGTTTGACAACAGTACTGTAATATTTCACTTAAATTAGTAACGAAATTAAGTTTGTATTTTTAAACTGGCGGCAACCCTCTTCAACAACATGTTCGAAATAAAATTTTTTTTAATTTTTTCATTTGATACTAAATAGTGTTGCATTGACTTCGCGTCATTTGGCATTTTCCATAGGCGTTAGTTGGTACAGAAGAAAAATGACTGGCGTGCTTTGTTGGACTCGGCTAGAATCGGTTAGTGTGTTACGGAGGCAATCAGGAAGAAGAAGAAGGCTAATACTTCTTTAATGTGTTTAACTTTTCAATCAAATTCAAGTTTTAAACAGGTGGCAACCTTCTGAAAAAAAATCAAAATAAATAGTTTTGATATCTCTTCGACACCTATAGTATTACATGTAGTAAGTATATTAATTGACTTATTTTTAAAATCGAATTCCACTTTTTCAAGAGGTGGTAACCCTTTTAAAAACTATTTTCGAAATAAAGCTTTCTTAAGCTTCTTTCGTTAGATAGCAATTTTGCAATATTTCACTTAACTTATTACTTAAATTGAATTTGAATTTTAAATAGATGGCAACCCTTTTCAAATCATTTCCTAAATAAAGCATACCTTAGCTGCTTTAACTTGACACAAATCGTTGTCTTAGCTTATTAATTAAATCGAATTGCACGTTTTATGCAAGTGGCAACCTTTTTCAAAAATTATCCTGAATTTACTCGTAAATGAAAATTTTTTGTATTTTAACTTTCGTTAGCTTCGCGCTAATTACCCTTCTTATTCACATCAAAAAATTCACGCTAATTATAAAAATTCACTTGCTAACAAAAAGGTAGGAAGAAACTTTGTGGGCGATAAGAATCTTCAACATTTGCAGAAACAGCAATTACCGGCAGCTGAAAAAGGCGCAAGAATGTGAAAAAGCAAAAAAAAAACAAAAACTACGAAATACTACATATGTGCACAAAAAGGAAGGCAACGAATAATGAACCGCCGCCATGGCGCTGTCAGCGATCAGCAAAAGTTGCTGCTTGCTGCCTGGTCGAAATGCCAATTTAAATCGGCTGCAACTAAAATAATTGCCGAACTAAATCCAATAGGGAATTGAGTTGTGGCGACAGTGAACGAATTAGAAAGAGCTTAAGAGAGATACAAAGCGAACACAAGCGATTGAGCAGGCCTCCCGATTTTCAACTTCAATTGGCTGGACGAATCCGGCCGCAATTTACATGGCAGGCATAAACGGATAAAAATGTTGCTGTCACTAAATGCTACATTGTCAGGAAAAAAACAAGCAATGCTGGAAAGGAATATAAAACGAAAAAAAGGGTGGAGAGGAAAAATGGCAAGAAAGCACAAATGCCACCAAGCCACTTTGCCACACTCGTTCAGTATTTCCTATTTGTTTTTTTTTCCATTACTATTTTGCTTCACTTGTTTCCAACTGCACGAAAAGCTAACCGAACAAAAAAAAAATGTTAAGAAAAATTGCGCATAATTTATGCAAAATTGGCAAAAACGTAGCGGAAATCAGGTTAAACCGCATTCAGCATTTATTGTGGCGCGTCGGCAGCGGCACTACTACCAGTTCGATCGGGCAATCGATCAGGCGTTTACGACGCCCGGCCTGGCGCAGCTCGGGGTTGTGCGACCAGCGCACGCTCTTAGGCGGCTATACAGCGGCTGTTGCTAATCCTGAGGCGTCTTTTGGTGGCGCATTGCGTTTTGGAATCAACATTTTTTTTGTATTGATTTTTCTTACTTGGAAGTTTTAAGCTCTATGTAGTATTTGAGTGGTTGGCTTTTTTCGATTTGTGGGCATTGTTGTTGGCATGCTGTCAGACAAGTTAACAAATCTGGTCAATTGCGGTAAATGTTGCAGTTTCGATAGGTAAGTACCGTTATCGTATGCAATAAATCTATTGGGAATTACGAATACTAATACTGGCATAAAAATAAATGTACACAACTACACTTAGCATGGCTTAGACAATTGCATAGTGCATTCATTATACTTACTTGCGTTTTTGTGGCTCATTCGTTACGTTTTACTCAATGAGCTGCACATGACGAACCACAACACTTGAATTACTGAATGAGTAAATTATATTTGGTCGAACAGCAGCACAGATGGTAGATTGACGTACATATGTATGCACGAAGCTAGCTGCAACAGTGAGATGTGGCACGGGACTTGACCTAAAGTGGAGGAAATGTTTTGTTTTTTACATCACAGCGGAGATGTATTGAATGTGAAGGGTGTACAAATTCGGTTCAATATAATTCGGTTGAAATTTGTTGAATTTTCCAAATTTTTTTTTATAGAATTTGAAGCTTAATTTATATGGCCTTCGTAAAAACTTGGAAAATATTTTTATGGAAAAATAGCAAACAAAATATTTACTTAAAAATCGTTGTGAGTATTAAAAAAATCGAGACGTGGTCATTTTACAAAATAGAACAGCAGTTTAATTAACAAGATATATTAATGTGCAAAAAAAAAAAACAATAAAATAAAACAAAATTCATATATGTAAGTATGTACTGCGGATCGAACGTGGCTCCGCTGAGTTGAGGCAGGCAGCTTTAGCCCCTTGGCCACCGCGTGCGACACATTCATTGGCTTTTTTTGCTTGCCGTTTTGGGCAGTGTTATCATCGAAAATGTCCCTGATCCGCACTTTTTTTTTAAGGATTAACTACGGCAGTTAATTTTCGAGACAATCTGCGTCTTCTGTCTAACTGCGCTTTAAGTCAATAAAATGGGAATTGAAATTGTTAGACATAGGTTAGAAAAATGGGACTATTTATGAATAATATCAAAGAATATCAAGAAATAAAATTACAGGTGTCAATAGCATAAGTCGCTTATTTATGACAAGAATTTAACTGTTCATTTATCAGAGCTATTATATGCATACAAAAGTCTTCAAACCAGAAAATTTTGTGTAAGCTTTATTTACACAAAATATGTGAAATAAACGCTTCGTAGCATCCTTCCCCGCAAAAATTTCGGCTAAGTTTTCTGACTCATGCATTTCCACTTTCCTTTGCATGGGCTCTTGCGATCTTCCTTATTCAACGAAACTCAGGCTTAGTTGAGGTGACCTATTGTAGTCTTTAACATTTTGAACTATGCGAAACTATAAGTCAAATAGAGTAGGCGAAAAATGCATACAGATTAAATCAAATAAAAAATAAAGCATTCAAAACAACTAAAACTAAGCGTAGAAATGGTTAAACAAATGGCAGATGCGCTAAATCTGAACAAAATTTCATTTAACAAAAACTATAAAAAAGATGAGCCCAAGTAACAAATAAAATGCAATAGCAAAATGAAATGGCATCGTGACCAAACGAAATTTATCACAAACCAACGAAATATGTATTCTTATCATTGAACGGCGATCGCGAAAAAGCTAACAATGACACATACATACATACATACATTTATGTACCCACACACACACACACACACACGCAACCAGCAAGAAGAAAGCACCATTGGTTGACCGCAGACAGCGGGAGAGGGCAATGGCGTAGGTTGATATGAACGGCGGCTAGTCGGTTAACATTGGCTTGTTGTTTGTGCTGCGCTTTCTATTTGCTTTGAAATTATGCAGAATCCGCTTTGGACAGAATGCGAAAGCTGGTGAATGGTTTATTAATGTTACTATCTACATATGTATGTACATTAGGGCAGGTCAATTTGTGCATATGTTAGATTCTTTCGACTCTGCGCGTATAGCACAGAAGGATTCTTAGTATAAATCTAAGCAAATTTGCTAAAGAAACAATGGGTCTAAAATCAGGTTGGATTTTGTCAATTTACGAAAATCAGAAGTGCTTAAATTTTGTATGAAAACTTGCTATGTGCCAATTTTGGTATAAGGAATCCTTGTCTGCACTTATCTTTTTCTTAAAACTTCAACTAGAGGGCGCAACAGAAAAATTTTAATATTTTCTGCTAAACCTTTTTTCGACATTTGGCAATATTTAAATTGATTGTAGATCCAAGGTTTCTTCCGAAAATTTGCTTAGAATTGCACATAGCATCTGCTATGCTATACGCGCATAGTAAAAAAAAAATTACCCGCCCTAATGTACATATATTTATGAATACGTTTGCTTTTTAAAATATTAATTTCAAAATGTGATGAAGTGCGTGAGCAGCAAAAGAGAGAACTATGTATATACATACATATATGAATATATGTATATATAGATTTGTATACCTATAGAAAAAGCATTCAACTAGAACTGTGTCAACTTTACTAAGAAAAATAAACTCATAAATAAAAATTAGCAACAATTTATGGAATAAATATGCAAATTGCAGACAAAGTGTGTAGAAGTATGTAAAAGTGACATAGTATGTATGTATTATACGGAGGAGAAAACGGCTGAGACCATTGCTAAATATTAGATACACAAATGTACATAACGATGGCCGTCGGCAATAACGACACAACTCAAAATTTCATTTATTTCAGTAGAGTCAGTTAAAAAATTGTGTATTTCGTAACTTAGCAATAATACATGTATTTCTTGTAGTGAAAATTTATAAGCTTCCGAACTATGACTCTTTGTAGAGATTTAGTAAGTCTTGCACCTCAAAAATATGAAATCAGTAACAACTCGTAAGTAGTTAAACGAGAAAAACTCATTTTGTATTGCTGAACAACGGTACAAACATGAAATTTTGAGTTGTGCCGTTTTTTCAGAGGACCATAGGGTTTGCGCCAGGCTGCCTAATCGGTCACAACTATAAACACGGAATACCATGCCTGTCTTGAAGACGAAGAGGCGTCAAACACTAGCCAGCGTTGTAGATTTTGAACCACAACATTCGCTCAAGGACATATTCATAAAATAGAGTCAGATTTTTAGTTAAAAAATATCCCAAAATTCAAAACCATTAAGAATCGCTTATAGACCTCTGCCTATTGCAAGTAATGTAGAGACACTACTGTCAACAGATATACTCATAGGAAGGGACAATGTAGAGGATATGAAGCACTTTCTGAGTTATTGACAAGATAAAGGACTACGCATTAGTTTTGTGGATAAGTGCCTCCTAAAGAAAGATAAAGAAATTTGATACATTTAGGTCTCCAAACTATTTTGTCATCAACTCAAATTTTTCAGTTTCTAAAGTTTACACAACTAGTTCATTTTATTTTCGTATAAAATTATTGTTTTAGAAACGCAGTCCTTTTTATTGCTAAAGGCCAATATGCAGCTCTCAAGAAAACGGTCAAGAAAAAATTTGCCATTATTTCATGTGTGTGACACCTGATACTTCACCACCTGCGACAGCCTATATATTTCAGTTGCAAACATGGATTGCCTTGTGCTCTTTTTTCGCAAAAAAACCTTCAGAAAACCGTAGTAGAAAGTGTAGCAAATTTCTTAGGAACAACGTTCTGCCTTAAGGAAATTTGACACAAGAAAATTTCCAAGCCATTTCTTGTACGTCATTTTATATGGAGTTTTTGCTTTTCTTGAGAGCTGCATACTGGACTTAAATGAGAATGACAGAAATAATCCTCTTTCATGGACGATGTCGTTGCAGATATTCACGTCACGATAGGAGCTGCACGGAATTCAGGTACCCAGAACCCTTAATTGGCCTGCAATGAAGATCATTTGGGTGAAGTTATTTTATCTGAATGACAAGGAAGTGAAAATTGGAAAACGATGAAAGAAAAAATACGGGATAAATACTTCATTGTAAATGGTCACATCACGTTTATGAAACTTTTGTCAAACCTGATAGTAGTGTACTCTTACCAGCGCATGTTGAGTGACGAGCGACAGGACATAGGCGGGAGAATTATGTACCAATGTAAGCCTATACTAAATGCATACTTCGCATCCTAAGATCCCTGGAACTAGAAGAACATGCCCTAAATAGCCGCCAAACGAAGGAACCACGAAAACTGAACTGAGATCATGAATTTACGAAATCACGAATGCGCCTAATTCAATGCTTGAGAGCTTCTCAGGGTTAGCCAAGGAGTATGGGCCAAAATATTTCCATCTTAGCCCCCCGAAGGCTGGACAGTCTAGTAGAAAGTGCTGAGAGATGATTTAAAATCATCACCCTCTTGACAGCTGATACAAAAGGGATCAGGTAAGATTCCCAACTTTGCGCGAAAATACCAATCACGCAATGGTCTGTCAGAACCACCACTAATAGTGAGAGCTGAGACTTTGCAAGCACAAGGAGCCCCTATTACGGCGCTCAGTCCACTCCAGGTCTGAATTATCAGTGCTCCCTGAACTTACATGATTTTTTTTTTTCCAAGTAAATAGACCATCTCTAAACAATAATGGAATCTACTATCAGATTTCCATTCATCCTATTCAGTAGGTTCTATTCCGCTTCATCGTATGCTTATCAGAATTAAAAAGACGCAAAAATTTATTTTCGACACCTTCTACAGGAATATATTAAAAAAAAAAGCGAGAACAAAAGTTACGATATGTCAGTGCAATTTGATGTTTTATTTTAAAAATTTCGTGGAAGTTCTCACAAGAGTTTCTGATGCATTGGATTATTCTTTTCATGGGAATTGCAAAATAATTCTTTCTCAATAATTTCGAAGAACAATTCGCTGCTGACAAACAATTGTTGTTTAAGAAATCTTGTACCTGTTTATGCACATTTCATTAGACTGCATTAAAAGAGCCGTTATTGCCATTATTGATATAGCCAAGAGTGCTTCCGTTCCACTTTCAAGTCATGACACTGATAATATGCTAGCACATATGTACCTACACATATATGTACATATGTATAAGCATACGTTGTATATACATATATGATAGTATTTACCTTCCAACTCTCTACAGGTGATTCTCAAAGTTGTCATTGTTTACTTATATTTTATTTGATTAAGTATGTAAGCATGAAAAATACGCGCTAGTCCGTACTTTCTCTTTAAGAGTTTCGTGATTTTCTCACCATAAAAATTTCACTTGAAATGACAAGTTACCTCGCCATCGTGTAGGGAACGGCTGGACTTCTGAGTAAGCAGCAGCAAGCGAAAGGAAAGGAGAAACAGACAAATAAGCACAGAACACTTGTAAGTTAAGAAGAATCGTTTGTCTCGCTGGTTTGAACTGGAAAAAAATAAGTGCTGAGCGAGCGTTAATGTTGCTTTGGATTTCAATTATTTGTTGATAACTTAATAAACAAATAGCAGTTCGCTGGAAAAATTAAACCGCTTGAACAAGTAGCTTCTCAATGCTACCTGCCAGTAGCAGTTAGTAGGAATATAAGCAAAAGCATGGTTGATAGCTTTGTGCTTGCTATATTTTGTTGGTTCAGTGACTGTGAATCTCTGTGTTCGATTTGAATTTACATAAATTTTCCCAGATACACTTTTATGTAATGTGTGTATGCACATAAATGTATATAGATAATAGTGCTTTTTTCCCTCACCTCGAAATTTTGTGGGAAATACCTAAATTAATTTCTCTGAAAATATTAATATTATGTGCTCGACCAAGGATACAAAGATTTTCCGTTCAAAATACACGTAAACTTTTATTTATTTTTCTTCAAAAGTAAATAGCTCTAGAAGCATTTTATGGCATTATCTTGGTCAATGATAGGGTTTCTCCAGAAATGAAGGCTCTACAAAAGTGTCCATTGCGGCGTAACCCTAGCTCCCACCAGCGAGGTACTATGGGTTACTAAACCCACGTTTTTTGCCCCTGTCTCGTAAACAGCAAGAGCTACGGATAAAATGTAAATGACAAACTTGTAGAAAATTCAAATTTAAAAATTTAGACTAGCAAATCGCTAAAATCGATATTTCTATATAATATATATATTAACAAGTTTTTATCTCGTCTTTCTTCAGGACAGCAGCCACATTTTTATTATTTTTGAATAATATATTTCCTATGAGGAACTCGGCTTGTTTTCGCAGGACATGCTACATAACTATTAGCTATAAAACCTTGATGAATTTTGATGAGTAAACTTTCCTATGTTTTCATGAATGAATGTGTGTCCATTTGCCTTTCGACGAGTCGTTGTAAAACTGTTGCCTAATTGGTTGTGACAAATGAAATTATTTAGCCTTTTCTCCTTCATATTATATGAAACACATTCTGTCGTCGAGAATACTGGGAGTAGTTGGGTTATTGCAACATCTGGATTTTTCGACTGATTATCAACACTGGTTTGGTTTTGCCTTCGTATAACGACAAACCCATCTCTAGCATCCAACCTCGAAATATATCTACCCCCAAATTGGCTCTATATTCTTACTAGCTTTATGTTTCCTATAGCAGACTTAAGGTCAAGGCTATGTAAATAAGATGTGACCTAGCACGGAACCCTGTGGTACGCCTGTTGTGACGGTGATCTTTTTGTTGGTCAATTTAGTATTATATAAGTAGGAAAATTCTGTTTCAAAAATAGCTTCTATTATGTAAATATCAAATTTTGTCGTCTCAGGAACCGCTGACCCGATTTCTAATAAACTTGATACACAGATTTATTTCCGTGTAACTAAAAATAAAGTTTAGGTGTTTTGAAATTGGAAAAAAAGCTTTTAATATATAACGGTATATTTGAATAATATAAAAAAATCGCGTCAACTCACTAACTAATTATGCAAAATTGTACAGATTTAATGTTAGGTGTAATCTTTTGCAAAAAGAGTAGATTTTTATAAAATTTTAGAAAGGAGGTGTTGCACCGCCCACTTTACGTAAACTATGTTGATCTCAGCAATGGCTAAATCAGGCAGCGAAAATAACCAAATTCTACAATTTTTATTTTTAGTTCATTCAAAAATCATTAGTTCGATTTTTTTTTGTTTAATCCGGATTTTACCTTTTCAGTCAAGTTTAACATTTATTTTTTGATAAAAATTTTATTTTTGATTTTCGAACAAAGATAAGTAATTGTTATTTTGTGTTTTTATTTTTTAAATAATTTTTAACCGATATATTTAATTGTTTTAAAATTCAATTTGAAAAAAATTATAAATTTGATCGACAAAATAAAAATTCAGATTTAAAGATTATTCTTGATCGAAAAAACAAAAATGATAAAATAATGGTTAAATTAATAAATAATAACTTCACGTTGAAAATTTTTTGAAATTTTTCCTACGTTATATAGCATACATTTAATGTGCATGTGCGCCGGCTATACGAGATTCGATTCTTTCCAAACTTACGACACCTTTGACAGTTTTGATCTGCATGTATGTACAAAATTTTGAAGTTTTGCAAAGAGACAACAAATATTACTACAAAATTCCATGCTCGATCTCTATCGATTCAAATGTCTACAATGAGAAAAATAGGGTGGTACTCTTGAAATTTTAAAGTTTAAATATTTGAATTTTAAATATTTCGAAAACAAGTGCTGAACTAGAAAAGCTATTAAAACCACGGAATTCAACGTGCACGAATAAGGTTTTTCTTGGCGGATTTTGAAAATAGCACAGTGTTATTTGACAATCCCTTTTTTTTGTATAATTGTTTCCAATGTAATTTTTCTTTCCGCTTTGTAATTCAATACTGATGATTTAATTATATTTGCCATAGAAACGTACATATGTATGTATATGTGAAGTGTGGCGTTGATTAATATCCCAAATGCTACAAAAGCGAACGTATGCATTTTAGTATATATGTACGTAGATATGTATGCATATGAGTTTGGCACATAAAAATCACGTACCGCTGCACAAGCGAAATTGATATAACAATTATCTACTCAGCAATAAAGTGGAGCATTGGAGCAAGTTGTATGTGTGTACGATCACATATGTACATATGTATGTACGTATGCAACAACAAGTACATACTTGCAATTCACGTTGGAAAGTCTGTCGAGACAAAGCCAAGGTAAAAGGTGCGCTCTGGCAGTCATTTTTCAATTAAAGTTTTGGTTGATTTTTTTTATGTGTGGTTTTCAATTTTGTTTTTTTTTTTAGACAATATACATTTTGACTACTTTAATTTGTGTTTCCTTAAATAATTTTGCTTCACAATCGAATTCTACTACGAAATGGTGCGGCATGAAATCTGAGGCGAGCGCATAAAATCGTAAGTAACTGGGGAGTGGCCAAAGCAAATGATCCATGCAATTACTACATATATGTATGTACGTACGATCAGTGCAAGCAGAATGCATTCATATTGCATGTAGCATTTGTAATTGAAAGTCAGCGCTTTGTTGGCGGGCGGGCGGGCGCCTTAAATGCGCCGCAGCACTTAAGCCACAGTTATCTTTGAATACATATGTGTCGAATGTAAGTTTATGGTTAAATTTTTCCCAAAACGAAAATTTAAGTCGAACAAAGGAGAAATACTCGAAAATCCAATCCAAAATCAATTTTGTCATACGAAGACTCCATTAGGTGAGCCCCACAATGAAGATATCAAATGCTGTTTGTAAGCTGAAAATGGGAAAATTTACTAATCCACAATCCGCGCGCACGTTTTTTGGATTTGCTTGGCAATTATTTCTTTATTTTCATAGTTAGTTGAGTGGGTGGGTGTGTTCGTCGTCGCGTCAGCTTGGCTGGCTGAGAAGATAATTTTCTGACGTATTTCGCGTTCGTTTGATTGTTTTCAATGATTTCTGTATAACATATAGTGGAAGTACAATTCAATACTTTCGCAACTACCTTGCTATGTTTGCGGTATTGTGGAATGTTTGAACAGCATTGCAAAGAAAAAAATAAAAATGCAATAACCGGTTGAAAATATCTATTTACGTACATATGTGTGTACTACGTGAAAATGTTTTCTTTTTTGTTTTTTAATACATATACATATGGTTGTACATACATAGATATGAATGTCCATTAGGGTGCATCGCAAAAAAACGTTGCGGTTTTTTCTACCGGAATAATAAAGTTTATTACATTTTAAGACTTGCAACAAAATATTTAGGTAAAATATGAAAACGTACGTGAGCTGGATTAGTTTGAAAATATCCCCAAAGGTATCAATATATTTATTCGGTTGATAAAATTTTCAAGCATTTTTATGCAGACTTTCTAACCTTAGTTTATTTTATTATCTGCAGTGATTATTTGGTGAAAACAATTTTGAAAACAAATTTTATTTATAAAAAAAAAATCGATTTTTGGGGTCCACCAAACGTAAATCTTAGAATTTTTCCGAAATATTTTGACGGAAGTTTTAAAATACATACATAAGTATAATAAATTCTACAAGTCCAATGGGAAAAAGTTACAATTTTTTCTTGTGAATGAAGAGTGGTGCACTCTAATGTACATATGTACATATTTATTTGCACAACTTTATCAGCTTCAGTGCATTCGCCATTTCAGACTGTCACCACTTTTATCACTCTTTAAGATGTTCATTACAGCCTTTCCGTGGGCGTGTCGCTTGTGCTGCTTATTATTTTCTTCTTTTTACTACTTGGCCTTATTAGAATATTCAGTTTCGAAGGTTTAAAGGGGTATTTTTTACGAGGACTTGTATTCGCTCTAATATAAAATTTGGTAACGGTGTCACGCTCTTGATGATTTTTAGTGCAAACGTTTTATTCGTGAGAAAAAATTAGTAATACATTATTATATGATGAACACATACCAAATAATAGTTGGATATATTTAAAACAGGGACTGAAAATAACAGCTATTTTTTTGAACAGTTAAACTTGGCCAAACTTCTTATAAGTCCGAAATAAAAGTCCTTTCCGGATAATTAAATTAATTAAATTTTTGATTGAAATATTTTTCAATAAGTGACTTTCCTCGTTTAAATATTTTAGTTTCAAAGCTATTTTAGTCCTCTTTCATCTGAACCAAATTTATTTAATTTGGATAAGCGGTTGGTTTATTATTAGTAAAGGACTTTTATTTCGGCCTTAGAAAATATTTTGCCAAGTTTGACTGTTTAATAATTCAGTGAGAGCAGAGACCAGTATGTTTTCTTATATATATTTATATGAAGAAATATATATTGGGTCAGAAAAAGGTGGGTAGGCACGGTGTCCAATGGTAAAGTTCTCTTACCATCGAAAAATGATCCGGATGGTCGTTCGGAAAATGCATTAGACTAGGCCGAGCATTCTTTGTAGTGCCGTCGAATTAAAACTTAAGAAAGTTCAATTACATCGCAGTTGAGAAGTGCATTCGCAAAAATTACATAAATTGCAAAAAGAAATTTTTGCACATGCAGCAGTACATAGCATGCATTTAGGCACCCGGTGTTGGCAGTCGCGCCTAAACAACTGTTAAAAAAAGTAACTGTTATTTTCGGTCCCTGATTTAAAACAGCAAACCCATGATGACTTAAGCAGAGATCACACCACTTTGTACATTGGTAATTAGATGCCGATCAAATATTCATTCTTAATACAGTAATGTCTTAAATTTTAATATTTTGCTTTTTTCAGCTTTCGGTGAAGGTAAAGAAAAGTAAAAATCTGGGAATCATGGTATGAGTCATAGTGGTGATGTGCGTTATTGGCAATTTCTGAAAAACACAAAACACCTGCAGGCAACTTACCAAATAAAATTCACACCATTACGCTGGGTACCATTTTAAGAGCTACTACAAATGTACGCATGTGAAAGGAAAGAAAAAAGCAAAATAAATAAATATAAAAACCTCAAGGAAAGTCTATTGACCTTTAATGCCTTTTACAAGAAGGTTTTAACTTCGTTCATGATGAAATTAATCACAAATTAGCGCCTATCGTTCCTATAGATTTTTAGATTTATGCATGAATGGGTATATAAATGCTATGCTAGATATGCAAATACTAATTTATTGTTATACCATTTTTGTGACAAACTTATATATGAAATGGTAGAAATGTAAATTTCGTGTTTACTAATCTCGTGTTTTCTAAGTAAATGAAACATTTTTTTGGACAACTGCTATAGCTACGCTAATTTGCCTATAATTTTTCCATTCAAAAATCGGAGATTAGTCTACTGGCCGCTGCTGACCCATATACAAATGTACATAGGTGGAAGCAGTGAAGATTCGCTTTGTGTAATGTAAATCGCAACAGAAGAAAAATTATAATGAAATTTCCATTTTAAGTGTTGTATATGTATGTGTAGATGAGCGTTGGAATAATGCTTTAATGACACATACGCGCGAGCAAAACAAAAAAGGTGTTGGAGGCAAAGAAATTTTATGCGTGACACCTATTTAATATATGTACATACGTACTTCAGGTGATGCTTTTATGTAAACTTGCCTACCCACATACACACATACTTAGATCCACACATATGTATGTACGCACGTGCTTGCCTGACATGCAGTGGTACAAAGCACAGATATAAGTATATGTCTGGCTATTTGACCCACTTTTTTGGATGTTGTTAGAAACGGGAAAGTTTAATTTTTTCTCTATTTACTGAGTGTTGAAAAAATTGGAGTAGCAGATTGCCTTACCCTTTTAGCTTTTTTTTACGACCAAATTATTTCACTCGTCTTATCTGTAACTACGGATTTATTCGGCGTGACTCATGAAATAAGCAAGAAAACTAAAAACATTCTTGTGGGTTTACATGCAGCTATTTTGTTGCTTATTGGATTGATTTCTTTTAAAGGAAGGCTGTGAAGTAATAAAACTACACTCAAATATATTTGCATAAACTTTTGTATGAAACGTATGTAGTTTTTGTTTACTTTTTTCAATTTATTTTCGTTATATTCTTTTATTTTTTATAATACAAAAATTTATATAAACTTGTTTCGTTCGATTTTAATTTTAGAAATAAGTTTATTTTATTTTAGTTAATTAAATTAAATATTCAATTTTATTTTATTTTTTTTTTAATTAAATGTAATTTATATAAATTTAATTTAATATAATTTGATTCGGTGTAATTTATTTCACTTCAATATAATTTTTAACATGGTAAATTTTTTGATTTTATTTAAATTTATTTTAGTTGTTAAAATTTAATTTTTGAAATTAATTTAATTTAATGTAATTTCATTTAATTTAATTTATTCTGTTTTATTTTTTTGTTTAATATAACCTTATATTACTTTAGGTTGCACTTTTTTTGTTTCAATAAAGTTTATTTCATTTGGTAATTTTTTTTTATTTATTTTATTTGTTTTAAATTTTTTAAATTTAATCTAATTAGTTTTTTTATTTTAGTTTATTGTATTTTAGGTTATTTAGATTTATTTAATCAAATTAATTTTTCTTGTTTGACTAACTCTATTTAATTGACCTTTGGTTCCCTTTAATTAAATTAAAATTTGTTTTATTTAAATTAATTTCTTATAATTTCTATTTATTTTATTTTATTTCATTTTGCTCCTTTAATTTAAATTTTGAACTTTAGTTTACTTTTAAATTTTATTCTTTTATGGCCTTACTCATAAAAAATAAAGTAATTTGTAAAGCTACTTTACAAGGAGTGGTAGTTCCTAAATAAATGCTCGGATATATTTTCTAGCCACCAGTTTAATGGTGACATTCACCTCCCCAAGCTACAACAATGTATAAAAACCATGCATTTGTAGTATACATATGTACATATGCTCGTAAATAAGTATGTCTGTATGTCAAGCAGTAATAATTTCAGCTCCAATGCGCCGACAAACAGCCAATTAAGCTGTGCAGCAGTTTAACGCGCTTGTTAATCAACGCAGATAATATATAGGAGCGTACAAAAAATAAAAGGTTTTTTTTTAAACTAGTTTTTGTTGTACTTCTTCTATAAATATTATTTAACTTTTATTTGACGTAATTAATTTGTTTGTGGTCGGGTGGCTTTAACAGTTTAGCTGCAGGTGCAAACAAATATAAGCTGATTGCCATCACAGACACAGTGGCGTATCGTACATAAAGAGAGTTTTGTTATAGTTATTGTGGGTGTTGTTGTTATTGTTGCAAATTATTGAAACATAAATACAAAAGAGTTATTACTTAACAAGAGCGCTGAGTCATTGACAAAGTTTAGTTAATGGAAATAAGTAAAAAATCAATTGAATTAGCTGAATAATTAAATTGTTAATTGATAAGTAGTAAAAAAGTTGCAAAGCATAAATATAAAAATATTAAAATTCAAAAAATTAGCTACTTTAAAGAATTAGTAGCAAATTTGGTTAATTATTTGTTTATGGTTGCCAATCAACTGCTGCCGTATTTTGCTTTAGTGGAAATTCATTCATTCATGCGGTCAATCAGTCTAATGCGCGCTGCTAAATTTAGTGTACATATATATAGGTGAGTATTCGCGTAGACATACATATGTACATACATACCTCTGTGCAAATATTTTTACTAGCTACCAGTTATTTAGAGCACTTGTGAGTGTGTTGTATGACGGGTGTAAGTGTGGGCGCGTTTATTGTTCCTATATACAAGCATACCTACATACATGGTATATATGTATGTGGTAACTACAAGTGCGGAATTTTAGCGAAGTTGTAAAAATATAATTTTCAAAAAAAAAACAAACCAAAAATGCTCACACAAATCTACGAATCATGAGCACATGTGGCGATAATTTAAAAATTTTAACCTCAACTAGTTTCTTTTGTGGCAAGTAAGAGGTAATTGTTCTGCTGTCATTGAAATGGATTTGCGGTTTAAGTAGGCAGGGATTTTAAATACTTTCAATAAGTGTATGTATATTTTTAACGAGTTCATGGGCATGCAAAAATGATTTTCGCTTTAGAGAATTATATGTTATTCTTTTGGCGAGTGTCCATTTACTTTAATTCGGAAGTATTGAAAAAGTTAAACTACAAAACCACAGCTGTATTAGTTTTCTTAGAAATAAGTATTGAGTTTGTCTTATTTTTTCAAAAGAAAACCGCAGGCTGCATTTGAGAGCATTTAGTATGAATGATCGCTATAAAAATAACTCCATTTTAACATAGATGTTGACGACCTTAAAAAGGAATATCTTTATTTGAACTTTTAATGCAGATTTAAGTTTGAAAAATACAAAACCAAAATGTACGTGTTTCGAGTATTTATAACCCAGTTACAAAGTTCTCCGGATTCGTTTATGATATCACACAAGTGGAACAAATATCTTACTGAAAAGTTAGACTATTCCTACAGATTTCGTACTTATTTCCCCATCCGACATGTATCATCGAATTCTGTCCGATTTCGCAAACAATTATTATTTTATAAAATTTTGTTGAGTTATTTTTATACCTTTCATGAGCATGAAATGGTATTATAACTTTGGTCCGATGTTTGTAAGTACCAGAACAAAAAGAGATAGACCCATGAAAATGTATACTTATATGATCAGAACGTCGAGCTGAGTTGATTTAGCCATGTCCGTCTGTCCGTCTGTCCGTCTGTCCGTCTGTTTGTATGCAATCTAGTCTCTCAGTTTTCGAGATATCCGCATCAAATTTGGTAGGTGGGTGTATTTTTATAATTATTAATCATTTATCGGAACCGGAAGAATCGGACCACTACAACATATAGGTCCCATACAACTGATTGTTCAGATATGAGATTTTTCATTATAACTTCTCCATTTATGCAGCTACGAACATGAAATTTTGCAATACTTGCACCCATTATCAACAGAATACTTACAGTGAAAATTACAAAGATCGGGTCACTATAACCTATAGCTCCCATACAACTGATTGTTCAGATATAAAATTTTTCGTTATAACTCCTCCATTTATATAGCTAGGAACATGAAATTCCGCACTGTTTTCAATAATTATCAACAGAAAACTTACAGTGAAAATTAAAAAGATCGGGTAACTATAACCTATAGCTCCCATACAACTGATTGTTCAGATATGAGATTTTTCGTTATAATTCATCCATTTATGTAGCTAGGACCATGATTTTTCGCGCTGTTTTCACTCATTATCAACAGAAGACTTACAGTGAAAATAACAAAGATCGGGACACTATAACCTGCAGACCCCATACAACTGATTGTTCAGATATGAGGTCTTTTATCATAACTCCTCCATTTATGCAGCTAGGAACATGAAATTTCGCACCATTTTCACTCATTATTAACAGAATACTTACAGTGAAAATAACAAGGATCGGATGACTACAACATATATCTTCCATACATCTGATTGTTCAGATATGGGATTTTACTGTAAAACTTCTTTATTTGAACAGCTAAAACCGATAAATTTCGTAAGATATTTTATAAATAATAATACAAATTCTACTGAGAAAATCATCAAAATCTATGCTGTATAAGCTTTATAAGATACCAGTTTTTGCCATATATCTCCTTTATGTACGAAACTAAACCCAATAAATTGAGTTACTGGTTTACATACCGATCACATAGCGGTGAAAATCACTTAGATTGGTGTCATATAAAGTATATCTTCCATACCTCTGATTGTTTAGATGCGATTTTTATATAAGTATGTAACTCCTCTATCGATGTATGCAGATGTATTCAAAAGCAGTAATCTGCCAAAGTAAAATTTGCAGATGTTCATGAAAGGTATGAAGCCTTCGGCATAGCCGAAGACAGCGCTGCTCTTACTTGTTTTTTTTAATTTTTGTTTTCAATTGCACACAATTGTAATTAACAACGTGGCGTGACTTTTTCATTCGCTTCACCAATTGCGGTAAAATTACAACAAAGCTACGGCGCACCGCAGTAAATTTATGAGACCCAGGTAGCTGCCATATATTTATAGGCATATATATGGTGTGTACGTATACATATGTATGTACCAACAACACCGTACTCAATTAAAAGCCACAAAAAGTACTAAAATTTTAACCAAACCACATATGAAGCACAACTGTTATTCTCAAAAAAAAAAATATCGCCAAAGGCATATGACTGCCAGTCCCGCCCAAAAAATGTTGTGTGCTGACAATTTGACAAACAATATTTTTCAACTATTCCTTTTCGTTTGTGAAAAAAAAAGTTTCCCGGCGATCATAATTTATGTTTGCGTTTATTTAGTTTTTTGTTGTTTTTTTAATGGCTAGCGGTAACGTAAATTGAAGTAATGACAAGCGCACACAAAAGTTTTTAATGTGTCAATAATCAGTCAGAAGTCAGTCCCAAACAACCAAGGCAGGGGACAAGTCGACAAGTGACGGGCGTGATGCGGCCGGAGGCTTTTTATTTTAGGCAAGAATTGGAATGTGAGAATTGAAAGCAAATAACTTTGTTAAAATTTTAACGGCAAGAAGGTTGCATACATTTTTTTTTTTTGTACGAATGTCTAAAGCAATGGACACCCCCTACAATTAATTATAGCCACATTTGTAAGCTTCAAGCAAAACATATTGGCTAAAAGATTTTACAATAAAATTGTTGTTCGTTAATGTTTTCGATAAAGTTAGATATGTTGAAATTTTTTGTAATGGTTTTTCATGACAGCTTTCTTTAATTTATTGATAAATATAAATTTAAGTCAAACGAACATTTTTGGCATCAAACGTAGTATTGCAATCAATGTGACGTTCCTCCAGCTAAATATGCATTTCTTTGTTTTACTTTTACAATTTTGGTCTGTGGCGATTTATTTTGTCGCCTTTGCCACTGCAACCGTCTGTCTGCTCGTGTAACAAAAGACTTAAGAAACAAACTTGTTTTTGGTAAGTAATTGTTTTATGAATTTTAAGGTTTTCTTAATTAACATTTCGGGTATGTGTGTAAACACATAAGTGTATAGCTATATGACTGTTTATGTGAATATATTGATATGTGAGAGATATTAAAAGGCAAAAGAAAAAAATTATTTTGCTGAAGCGATTGGAATTAGTAATTACATACCAAGAATATAGAAGTGACTGGCAACAAAAGAGGTTTTATACCCAAATTTCATTAACGACACAATGTTGTTGAAGAATTTTCCAACAAAAGCTTTTGAGTACCAATGAATTAAGAAATGAGTCATAAGAGCAATCAACGGTTTTTTTTGTTAAATTTTTCGGAAGTTCTTCGTTTTTCTGGAAGTTACTTTGTTAATATTAATTAGCAGGGTAAGATTTGGTTTACAAAAAGAAAAAGATTTTAAAAGCCTACGAATTCAAGTTTTTTTTTAGCAGTATGGGCATTGAAGACAACGTTTATTATACATTTAAATTATAGTTTTTGTTTGAAGGGCGATGGCAGAATACTCACTGGAGATAGGAATTTACATACAAATTTTTACATATCCTTGTAGATTGATAACTTATGTATTCATGATCCTTTCTTTATAAGCTCTTTTAGCATTTTGTAGCTCCCGAGCAAATTGGTCTTTAACTATGGTAAAAAGGTGTCACAGACCTTCAAGCTCTTGTCGAAGGAGGCTGAAAATGCTATGCGTGTTAATTTTGAAAAATTATTTGTTTCCTTGCAACAAAAATGAATAGTGTAAACATTCAATTTTTTTTATTTGACACATAGTTTTTGTTTACCAATTTTATTAGGAGGTGCTGTCGATATATTCCCACAGATTCGGAGTCCGTAAGACACAGTTTCAAGGCTAGCGGTACGAAAAACCTGTCCAAGCTTAACTATAAGCTGATACATACCTCGATCTCAAGATCGTCTAAAAGTATTTGTGTATGCTTCTTTGAGGATATTGCCAAATGCTTCTTCTATGCCAAAGAAAGCTGTCAGGATATATGCTGTGTAAATTCGGGTCTTACCTCAACTGTTCTAATGACATAATGAAAAGTCATCTGAGTGGACCGTCCACGTAGAAATACATGCTGTGCCTTGGATAAGTAAATAATCGCCAAGTAAAATAACAAAGAGACATAGTAGAGGGCTGTGCAGCCTTTAAAATGGAATAAAATTTACTGTTGGATAGAAATATTTATGAGCACAAAATCTGTGTAACTGAACTTCCACTAAAATATGTGGTTGAGATATATTTTGGGGTTCAGATTGAGACTCTTCTGAGTCAGAGAGTGGCTTTGTTTATGGGTTTTAATTCACTTTGAAAAAAATTGTTGAATAAATAATTATAAATTTTGTGAACTAGAAGTTAAATATTTATGACTGTTAACGACTTGACAGCCTGCAAAACGAAATACCACAAAAATAAAAAATCACCACAAATTTTATGCGGCAAATAAGTCCAGGTTGTTACTAAATAAAACTCTAAAAACTGGTAATTTCTCAAGATACTAAATACTATATACTATTAGCTCAAGGCTTTCAAACTTTTAATTCGCGTAAAATGAAATAAAAGTAAATCAAAAACTTTCCAGAAAAAAAACACAAAATAAAGCGTTTCGAAAATAAAATTATTTTCTGGGCCCAAACTCCGTTCCTTCCTTTAATAAAAGCTGTCTCAATTTATGTTATTGAATTCTATTACAATATAATCCCTTTCAGCTCCAAAATCAACAATATTATAAAAAATGAGTTTAAAATCATAGCCTTTGCCCTTCTAAATACTCACTTTAATTGAATTTTACACACATGCAAAAGCAAAAACAAAAAAAAACAATAATTTAAGCAAATTCATTAGCAATTCAACACCTCGCGTGTCTACGGCCAGCCCAGTGCACACCTCGCAAGGGCCACTAACAATACTTAGACAATATGCTGGACAGACAAGTTAGTAAGCTATAGAGAAACAAGATTTTCGGACACATTTCTTGTGTATTTATTTTTGCTAAAAATTTCATGTTAGCACAAAAGTCAAAAGCGTGCCGCCACACTTTGCAACGTCAGACAAAAAAATAGAAAAATTAAACACACTCGCATGTGCTAATTCATATGAACATTGCACATAGATACTAAAAGCGAAACAAGCAAAATATAAAAAAACGACATAAGCTTGCTTTGGCGACGAGAAGGGCATTTTGGCGTAAACCTGTTGAAATAAATAGTGAGTTTGCAAGCAAAAAAGAAAAAGAGGTCAAATGTTTAAAATTAAACACTTTATAAAGCTAGGAATAAAGAAATAAAATTAAGCAATATTAAAAAGTAAATAACGACGCAAAGTACAGCTGTAAAAAATAAAAATAAATGTGAGAGAGGAAAACAGATAGTTTAATATTTACAATGTACCGGCAATACGATGAGCTTGAAAAACACAATCCACATTTCACGCGTATGTTTTGTATTCTTTTGTACAATGTAAAAACGTGTTTGCATTAATGGGCGCATGTATTGAATTAATAGCCTTCTGGTTTAAGCTTTATTTTTGATTTTGGAAATTACTAACTAAAGCATCATAAATACCTACAAATAAAACTAAGTGCTTACAAGCATCTTTTCCTCTTTTATTCCAAACCTTTAGTAAACTATTTTCCAAAATACAGCCAAATTTTTATTTTTTTTGTGGCAAATTTTGCCCAGTATTTTGTTACTTTCCAGTCTCCACCACCGCTATATTTTCTGCATAGGCAAGTAGCTCTGTCGCCGAATCAAATTTCCTTGGCAATACCTTAGTCAAGACTCATAAGTAGCCGGAGAAGAATTGATGGTACAACCTTTGTGTTACACCTTTACTCTCTTTCTGGATTAGCGTGGCACCATTCCAATTTTCTGCAGCCTAGTAGGTTTGTCAGCCACAAATAAATAGCGTGGTAGGCTGATGCCAAAAATCTTAAAATAGCTTCGAATGACACGTTTTTTAATTCTCGACTATTTTATAGAAAAATATATAGGACATATTCCTTACTGGATTGCCATTAACCGCTTCGCTGAGTGAGTAATTTATTTCAATAAAACTAAATCTATCTAAACTTTGCCAAAAGCATGAGATTTTAATTTTTTTTAACCTTCTTAAAAATAATTTCAAACTAAAACTCCCTTGAACTTCTCTTTTCCAATTAACTTATTCACTGAATTCAATTTGAAATTTAAAACAGGTTATTACCGCCTATTCTAATAATTTATTGAAATTTTTGAAGAGCTTGAATTTAGCTTTTCTTTCATCTGGCACCCACATGCCATGTGATTAATACATACATATATATATAGTATATATTCCAATTACCTAATTCCCACAATTCGAGTTGAATTTGAATTTTCATATATGTGAAAACCCGGCTCTAGCTCAGGAATAAAGCCTTTTCAAGACTCTTTCGATTGATAGCTTTATGTAATAACTCATTTAACTTATAACATAATTGGATTTTAATTAAGTTTCAAAACAGATGGTAACTCTCTTCAAATACTCTAACGTTTGACCCTTTAATTTAAGCAAAATTATTTTAAATTCGAATTCTAAAACAATTGGTAACCCTCTCTTAAATATTTTCCAACTAAAGCCTTATTAAACCGCGTTAGTCAGACACCCATATTGTGATAAATATTCCAACTACCGAATTCCCTTAATTCAAGTAGAATTTAATTTCTCAAACAGGTGGAAACCCCTCTCCATGTAGTTACGAATTAAAACCCTTTTAAAAACATCTTGATTGATGCCAATATTGTAGTAATTCATTTAAAATAATTGAATCGAATAAGTTTTTCCCTTAATTCAAGTTGAGTTTAATTTTTTAAACAGGTGGCAGTCCTCCTACATAAGTATGGAATTAACTTTATATATGTATCTCCTACTCCGTTTGTTTTGGAGAAAGAAAAGCTACTTAAGTCTGCTACGAAATTGATTAAATAAGCCAACCTCATTATATTTAACTGTATTATTTTCTTTTCGATCGCACATAAAAATCCACTATTAACAAAGTTAACTTTAACAAAGAAAGAAATAAAATGTACTAAAATGTACCTGAATGTAAATTTTTCCAAAAAGGTAGATTTGATCTTACTACTTATGTAAGTACATACTGCTGCAGCTGAACATTGATAATGATCATGAAATGAATAAATATATGTATGCATAAATAAACAATATTGTTGCAGTGAGTGTCAGAGTGAAAATATTCATGGTCACCATGATGAGCTGGCTAACTGAAGAGGAAATGTAATGGGAAACCAGAGATGAACAAAAAAAAAAATAAATATATAATACACGTAAAATCAAACAATGCGTAGCATCGTCTGTTCGCTTTGGCGGCAGTGACAGTGTCGATGGTCAGCGCACATCCACGTATCCATATATGACGACGATTCGGCAACCAGTGCTGTTGTATGAGCATGTGTGCCGTTTGTTGTGTAGTTCAGCTGATTAAAATAATGGTTTTGAATTCGTCGACTTGAAAATGAGTGCAACCGCGTCCTACATGCTGATGGTGATTTATAGTTGCACAGCTGACAAACATACAAAATCAAAACATACTAGATATGTATATAGCTGCATATAGTCACATGCAGTTGCTTATTGCATTGCCATGCCAATATATAAGTGGGCAACTCTTGAATTTAATTGCACTTTTGTTTGAATGCATCCGCTGTGGCAATTAGTGAACCATGTCAATGACAGATTTTTGTTTAAAATGTCAAGTTCGAGCTTTTAGTAATAAACAAATTGAAATTAATGACGAATACGACATAAATTATATCATCGAAATACATAGGTATACTCCCACATAGGAAGTACTGGTAGCAGAGCATGAATTTGTGTACCCTTGATTGCTACCTGTTACATATGAACGTGGGCGCACGCTTTGGAATTGACAGTGAATTTCCGCTTGCGCAGTAGGGAACCTAGTCAGGATCAACCGCTTTAGGCTGAACTATTCCATTCCAATTTCATTTCATTTCATTTTAGCAGAGATTTTCAAGTATAAACCTCTCAAATGTTGCTTGGTCGATACGATTACACTAGGTTAAGTAAGTTTAGCGCCCTACCTTGAAGTTTTGTATTTAACCGAATTTATCAACGACCGGTTTTCGATTGAAAACACAAAATTTGACTTTATTTGCCCTGCAGCAGTGGACGAAACAATCATCAGATCTCAACCTTCCAGTGCAATGAAGCGTAAACCTAAGGCTTTCGGAGCTGAAAATAAAGCTATTTTGGATTTTGAATTTTCTATATGATTTTTTAGTTTGTGTTTAAGTATATTTGTTAAGTTCAGTTAGAGAATACCATTGAAATTATAAATTCTATTATAAATACAAGAATATTTTATGTTTTCTAGGTCTTAGCCGAAAAAAAAAATTTGCTTTTAAAACCATCTTTTATGTAGTAAAAAGCAAAATAATTTTTTCCTTAACCCGACATAAAATGTTGTACGAGTTTTGTTTTAATATAGTTATCTAAGCAATTTTTTAAATGTTTATTGAAGGTATTGCCTAAATAAGTATCGGTACATTTCATCGATTTCGATAGCAGTAACGATATATTTAACGCCTTGATTTGATCGAAATAATTATCGAGTTATATATGGAATGTATTTCAGTGAATTTGTAAATTCCGATATTTACATAAATGTATTAATCGATTTCATTTTCGATATATTACTACCTTTTCTATCTCTTAGTACACAGAGATATTCTACTTTAAGCCCCTTTTCTGTAAAAAATACAATCTTTTTCCTCAGCCCGATGTTAGAATTTTCTCATCGAAATAAACGTATTTTATTGTTTATCGAAGTTATTTAATATAGTTATGTTGGTGTTGGCAGGCAGAACGAAAATTGACACCGAAGATGGCACCACACGCCAAACTTGACAGTGGCTGATGGAAACTCGTTCCATAATAAATGAATATAGTTATATTTATTGCAATTAGATAACTTTTATCGGTTTCGATACAAAAAAATTAATTTAATTACTTTAATTAATCTTACAACGTTTATCAGATAACGTAAAAAATAAAAGTTACAACAATAACTTTATCAAGCAACGTAAAAAATAAACGTTGGGTTATAACTCTTATCGACCTACGTATTTTGACGGCTTGGTATGTTAAAAATATCGAATTTCCTTTTAAATTTTATTTATTTCTTAATGAGATGAGATTTTAAGGTAGATATACATACATATGTATGCATGTATGTATCCCTGAAAGTATGCATATGGCACTCGAATCATTGAAATGAGAAAGATTACATACAAATCAAATGCTTTTCTATACGCTTCAATTTATGTCAGAAAATAATTCAGGCACAACGAAGCTGCAACTTTTACATTTCCTATTTCAGATAGAATAGATTACTCACGAAAATCACTATAATTTTGCCACTTTACAACACTTACATTCAATTTAGCATCTACACACAACAATTGCAACACAAAATATCAACAATAAAAAAAGCTTTTACTCACCTCTAAAACAGTGTAGTTGATTTAAAATTGTAATGCCATACAATCAGCAAAACTGCTGCGATTCACCAGGATGTGCGCGCGATAATCTTGTGCGAAAGGCCAAATATGGCGAAAAATGCGTGTAGAGAGGCAACCGTACAGCAGCAGGGCTGACAGCTAGAACAATGCAACAAAACACACACACACACAAAAAAAACACAGCAAAACAAAACACAATGCAGATGTATGTATGTATGTCTGAAAGCAATGCCAATCACGCACTCAAGAACTTGATGTATGTATGTAAGTATACTTCACTTTTGTTATTGTTGCTTACGCTGCAGGTAACTTGTAATGTGCCACCCCATACATATGTGCGCTACTTGACCGACCGATGACGAGAGCGACAACGACGATGACGACGAATTGCATTGAGTGAACGAATTATTGGTGATTTCTTTTAGTGGTCTTATCTATCAGCAATCACAAAAGGCCAAGTAAACGCGTTTGCACATACCGCGTGTAAGTACATACATACTACATACAATACATATTTATGTAAGAATACATATGCGCGATGGTAATCATTTAGGTACGAAAGCGTACGTTTAAAGCAAACTACTAGTTGGCAATTTGCTTGAGATATGGCTTATATTCGTGCTTACAATTGCGCTCGAAGCAAAAGCACGCAGTGCAGTAACAACAACTTAAGTAGGTGTAAATGAAAAGTGATAATTGTAAAATTATTACTTAGCAGTGCTGCTGATCATCTCGATAATTTCAATTTGATTATTTTAATTTATGCGATTTCACTTGTTTTGCAATCATCTTCTGTTCACTTTGGTTTGTTGGATGGATGAAAATTTGGTTACACTATGAGTTTCGCGAAAACAACTCACATTTTGTGTTTCAATGAGTTTTGCTTGATTGCGTTCCGAAGAAACTGAAAGTGAAAGAAAAAAAGTTGATTTTAGTTGAAATTGAAATTGGTTTGATTTCTTTATTTTCTAATTAAAAAAAAAAAAAAAGTTTTTGCAGAAGACCTTATAAAATACATTCATGTGCATTCCTTTCAGATTTGTAAATAAAAAAATACAGTCAAACACAAAAGCCTAGGCATAGAAAATTTTTCACATTGTATAAAAAGTTATTTTATCTCCTTTTCGCAAATATTTCATAAACATATAGTTCATACTAAAACAAAAAACATAAAAATCAAATTTTTAAATTTTGTGCAAAACTCAAAAAAAAATAAAAATTTTTAACTCTCAAAAAAATTTTCAACAAAAAT
>NW_023460425.1:10398-36883 GCF_013731165.1 Rhagoletis pomonella | reverse complement strand
ATTTTTGTTGAAAATTTTTTTGAGAGTTAAAAATTTTTATTTTTTTTTGAGTTTTGCACAAAATTTAAAAATTTGATTTTTATGTTTTTTGTTTTAGTATGAACTATATGTTTATGAAATATTTGCGAAAAGGAGATAAAATAACTTTTTATACAATGTGAAAAATTTTCTATGCCTAGGCTTTTGTGTTTGACTGTATTTTTTTATTTACAAATCTGAAAGGAATGCACATGAATGTATTTTATAAGGTCTTCTGCAAAAACTTTTTTTTTTTTTTTAATTAGAAAATAAAGAAATCAAACCAATTTCAATTTCAACTAAAATCAACTTTTTTTCTTTCACTTTCAGTTTCTTCGGAACGCAATCAAGCAAAACTCATTGAAACACAAAATGTGAGTTGTTTTCGCGAAACTCATAGTGTAACCAAATTTTCATCCATCCAACAAACCAAAGTGAACAGAAGATGATTGCAAAACAAGTGAAATCGCATAAATTAAAATAATCAAATTGAAATTATCGAGATGATCAGCAGCACTGCTAAGTAATAATTTTACAATTATCACTTTTCATTTACACCTACTTAAGTTGTTGTTACTGCACTGCGTGCTTTTGCTTCGAGCGCAATTGTAAGCACGAATATAAGCCATATCTCAAGCAAATTGCCAACTAGTAGTTTGCTTTAAACGTACGCTTTCGTACCTAAATGATTACCATCGCGCATATGTATTCTTACATAAATATGTATTGTATGTAGTATGTATGTACTTACACGCGGTATGTGCAAACGCGTTTACTTGGCCTTTTGTGATTGCTGATAGATAAGACCACTAAAAGAAATCACCAATAATTCGTTCACTCAATGCAATTCGTCGTCATCGTCGTTGTCGCTCTCGTCATCGGTCGGTCAAGTAGCGCACATATGTATGGGGTGGCACATTACAAGTTACCTGCAGCGTAAGCAACAATAACAAAAGTGAAGTATACTTACATACATACATCAAGTTCTTGAGTGCGTGATTGGCATTGCTTTCAGACATACATACATACATCTGCATTGTGTTTTGTTTTGCTGTGTTTTTTTTGTGTGTGTGTGTGTTTTGTTGCATTGTTCTAGCTGTCAGCCCTGCTGCTGTACGGTTGCCTCTCTACACGCATTTTTCGCCATATTTGGCCTTTCGCACAAGATTATCGCGCGCACATCCTGGTGAATCGCAGCAGTTTTGCTGATTGTATGGCATTACAATTTTAAATCAACTACACTGTTTTAGAGGTGAGTAAAAGCTTTTTTTATTGTTGATATTTTGTGTTGCAATTGTTGTGTGTAGATGCTAAATTGAATGTAAGTGTTGTAAAGTGGCAAAATTATAGTGATTTTCGTGAGTAATCTATTCTATCTGAAATAGGAAATGTAAAAGTTGCAGCTTCGTTGTGCCTGAATTATTTTCTGACATAAATTGAAGCGTATAGAAAAGCATTTGATTTGTATGTAATCTTTCTCATTTCAATGATTCGAGTGCCATATGCATACTTTCAGGGATACATACATGCATACATATGTATGTATATCTACCTTAAAATCTCATCTCATTAAGAAATAAATAAAATTTAAAAGGAAATTCGATATTTTTAACATACCAAGCCGTCAAAATACGTAGGTCGATAAGAGTTATAACCCAACGTTTATTTTTTACGTTGCTTGATAAAGTTATTGTTGTAACTTTTATTTTTTACGTTATCTGATAAACGTTGTAAGATTAATTAAAGTAATTAAATTAATTTTTTTGTATCGAAACCGATAAAAGTTATCTAATTGCAATAAATATAACTATATTCATTTATTATGGAACGAGTTTCCATCAGCCACTGTCAAGTTTGGCGTGTGGTGCCATCTTCGGTGTCAATTTTCGTTCTGCCTGCCAACACCAACATAACTATATTAAATAACTTCGATAAACAATAAAATACGTTTATTTCGATGAGAAAATTCTAACATCGGGCTGAGGAAAAAGATTGTATTTTTTACAGAAAAGGGGCTTAAAGTAGAATATCTCTGTGTACTAAGAGATAGAAAAGGTAGTAATATATCGAAAATGAAATCGATTAATACATTTATGTAAATATCGGAATTTACAAATTCACTGAAATACATTCCATATATAACTCGATAATTATTTCGATCAAATCAAGGCGTTAAATATATCGTTACTGCTATCGAAATCGATGAAATGTACCGATACTTATTTAGGCAATACCTTCAATAAACATTTAAAAAATTGCTTAGATAACTATATTAAAACAAAACTCGTACAACATTTTATGTCGGGTTAAGGAAAAAATTATTTTGCTTTTTACTACATAAAAGATGGTTTTAAAAGCAAATTTTTTTTTTCGGCTAAGACCTAGAAAACATAAAATATTCTTGTATTTATAATAGAATTTATAATTTCAATGGTATTCTCTAACTGAACTTAACAAATATACTTAAACACAAACTAAAAAATCATATAGAAAATTCAAAATCCAAAATAGCTTTATTTTCAGCTCCGAAAGCCTTAGGTTTACGCTTCATTGCACTGGAAGGTTGAGATCTGATGATTGTTTCGTCCACTGCTGCAGGGCAAATAAAGTCAAATTTTGTGTTTTCAATCGAAAACCGGTCGTTGATAAATTCGGTTAAATACAAAACTTCAAGGTAGGGCGCTAAACTTACTTAACCTAGTGTAATCGTATCGACCAAGCAACATTTGAGAGGTTTATACTTGAAAATCTCTGCTAAAATGAAATGAAATGAAATTGGAATGGAATAGTTCAGCCTAAAGCGGTTGATCCTGACTAGGTTCCCTACTGCGCAAGCGGAAATTCACTGTCAATTCCAAAGCGTGCGCCCACGTTCATATGTAACAGGTAGCAATCAAGGGTACACAAATTCATGCTCTGCTACCAGTACTTCCTATGTGGGAGTATACCTATGTATTTCGATGATATAATTTATGTCGTATTCGTCATTAATTTCAATTTGTTTATTACTAAAAGCTCGAACTTGACATTTTAAACAAAAATCTGTCATTGACATGGTTCACTAATTGCCACAGCGGATGCATTCAAACAAAAGTGCAATTAAATTCAAGAGTTGCCCACTTATATATTGGCATGGCAATGCAATAAGCAACTGCATGTGACTATATGCAGCTATATACATATCTAGTATGTTTTGATTTTGTATGTTTGTCAGCTGTGCAACTATAAATCACCATCAGCATGTAGGACGCGGTTGCACTCATTTTCAAGTCGACGAATTCAAAACCATTATTTTAATCAGCTGAACTACACAACAAACGGCACACATGCTCATACAACAGCACTGGTTGCCGAATCGTCGTCATATATGGATACGTGGATGTGCGCTGACCATCGACACTGTCACTGCCGCCAAAGCGAACAGACGATGCTACGCATTGTTTGATTTTACGTGTATTATATATTTATTTTTTTTTTTGTTCATCTCTGGTTTCCCATTACATTTCCTCTTCAGTTAGCCAGCTCATCATGGTGACCATGAATATTTTCACTCTGACACTCACTGCAACAATATTGTTTATTTATGCATACATATATTTATTCATTTCATGATCATTATCAATGTTCAGCTGCAGCAGTATGTACTTACATAAGTAGTAAGATCAAATCTACCTTTTTGGAAAAATTTACATTCAGGTACATTTTAGTACATTTTATTTCTTTCTTTGTTAAAGTTAACTTTGTTAATAGTGGATTTTTATGTGCGATCGAAAAGAAAATAATACAGTTAAATATAATGAGGTTGGCTTATTTAATCAATTTCGTAGCAGACTTAAGTAGCTTTTCTTTCTCCAAAACAAACGGAGTAGGAGATACATATATAAAGTTAATTCCATACTTATGTAGGAGGACTGCCACCTGTTTAAAAAATTAAACTCAACTTGAATTAAGGGAAAAAACTTATTCGATTCAATTATTTTAAATGAATTACTACAATATTGGCATCAATCAAGATGTTTTTAAAAGGGTTTTAATTCGTAACTACATGGAGAGGGGTTTCCACCTGTTTGAGAAATTAAATTCTACTTGAATTAAGGGAATTCGGTAGTTGGAATATTTATCACAATATGGGTGTCTGACTAACGCGGTTTAATAAGGCTTTAGTTGGAAAATATTTAAGAGAGGGTTACCAATTGTTTTAGAATTCGAATTTAAAATAATTTTGCTTAAATTAAAGGGTCAAACGTTAGAGTATTTGAAGAGAGTTACCATCTGTTTTGAAACTTAATTAAAATCCAATTATGTTATAAGTTAAATGAGTTATTACATAAAGCTATCAATCGAAAGAGTCTTGAAAAGGCTTTATTCCTGAGCTAGAGCCGGGTTTTCACATATATGAAAATTCAAATTCAACTCGAATTGTGGGAATTAGGTAATTGGAATATATACTATATATATATGTATGTATTAATCACATGGCATGTGGGTGCCAGATGAAAGAAAAGCTAAATTCAAGCTCTTCAAAAATTTCAATAAATTATTAGAATAGGCGGTAATAACCTGTTTTAAATTTCAAATTGAATTCAGTGAATAAGTTAATTGGAAAAGAGAAGTTCAAGGGAGTTTTAGTTTGAAATTATTTTTAAGAAGGTTAAAAAAAATTAAAATCTCATGCTTTTGGCAAAGTTTAGATAGATTTAGTTTTATTGAAATAAATTACTCACTCAGCGAAGCGGTTAATGGCAATCCAGTAAGGAATATGTCCTATATATTTTTCTATAAAATAGTCGAGAATTAAAAAACGTGTCATTCGAAGCTATTTTAAGATTTTTGGCATCAGCCTACCACGCTATTTATTTGTGGCTGACAAACCTACTAGGCTGCAGAAAATTGGAATGGTGCCACGCTAATCCAGAAAGAGAGTAAAGGTGTAACACAAAGGTTGTACCATCAATTCTTCTCCGGCTACTTATGAGTCTTGACTAAGGTATTGCCAAGGAAATTTGATTCGGCGACAGAGCTACTTGCCTATGCAGAAAATATAGCGGTGGTGGAGACTGGAAAGTAACAAAATACTGGGCAAAATTTGCCACAAAAAAAATAAAAATTTGGCTGTATTTTGGAAAATAGTTTACTAAAGGTTTGGAATAAAAGAGGAAAAGATGCTTGTAAGCACTTAGTTTTATTTGTAGGTATTTATGATGCTTTAGTTAGTAATTTCCAAAATCAAAAATAAAGCTTAAACCAGAAGGCTATTAATTCAATACATGCGCCCATTAATGCAAACACGTTTTTACATTGTACAAAAGAATACAAAACATACGCGTGAAATGTGGATTGTGTTTTTCAAGCTCATCGTATTGCCGGTACATTGTAAATATTAAACTATCTGTTTTCCTCTCTCACATTTATTTTTATTTTTTACAGCTGTACTTTGCGTCGTTATTTACTTTTTAATATTGCTTAATTTTATTTCTTTATTCCTAGCTTTATAAAGTGTTTAATTTTAAACATTTGACCTCTTTTTCTTTTTTGCTTGCAAACTCACTATTTATTTCAACAGGTTTACGCCAAAATGCCCTTCTCGTCGCCAAAGCAAGCTTATGTCGTTTTTTTATATTTTGCTTGTTTCGCTTTTAGTATCTATGTGCAATGTTCATATGAATTAGCACATGCGAGTGTGTTTAATTTTTCTATTTTTTTGTCTGACGTTGCAAAGTGTGGCGGCACGCTTTTGACTTTTGTGCTAACATGAAATTTTTAGCAAAAATAAATACACAAGAAATGTGTCCGAAAATCTTGTTTCTCTATAGCTTACTAACTTGTCTGTCCAGCATATTGTCTAAGTATTGTTAGTGGCCCTTGCGAGGTGTGCACTGGGCTGGCCGTAGACACGCGAGGTGTTGAATTGCTAATGAATTTGCTTAAATTATTGTTTTTTTTTGTTTTTGCTTTTGCATGTGTGTAAAATTCAATTAAAGTGAGTATTTAGAAGGGCAAAGGCTATGATTTTAAACTCATTTTTTATAATATTGTTGATTTTGGAGCTGAAAGGGATTATATTGTAATAGAATTCAATAACATAAATTGAGACAGCTTTTATTAAAGGAAGGAACGGAGTTTGGGCCCAGAAAATAATTTTATTTTCGAAACGCTTTATTTTGTGTTTTTTTTCTGGAAAGTTTTTGATTTACTTTTATTTCATTTTACGCGAATTAAAAGTTTGAAAGCCTTGAGCTAATAGTATATAGTATTTAGTATCTTGAGAAATTACCAGTTTTTAGAGTTTTATTTAGTAACAACCTGGACTTATTTGCCGCATAAAATTTGTGGTGATTTTTTATTTTTGTGGTATTTCGTTTTGCAGGCTGTCAAGTCGTTAACAGTCATAAATATTTAACTTCTAGTTCACAAAATTTATAATTATTTATTCAACAATTTTTTTCAAAGTGAATTAAAACCCATAAACAAAGCCACTCTCTGACTCAGAAGAGTCTCAATCTGAACCCCAAAATATATCTCAACCACATATTTTAGTGGAAGTTCAGTTACACAGATTTTGTGCTCATAAATATTTCTATCCAACAGTAAATTTTATTCCATTTTAAAGGCTGCACAGCCCTCTACTATGTCTCTTTGTTATTTTACTTGGCGATTATTTACTTATCCAAGGCACAGCATGTATTTCTACGTGGACGGTCCACTCAGATGACTTTTCATTATGTCATTAGAACAGTTGAGGTAAGACCCGAATTTACACAGCATATATCCTGACAGCTTTCTTTGGCATAGAAGAAGCATTTGGCAATATCCTCAAAGAAGCATACACAAATACTTTTAGACGATCTTGAGATCGAGGTATGTATCAGCTTATAGTTAAGCTTGGACAGGTTTTTCGTACCGCTAGCCTTGAAACTGTGTCTTACGGACTCCGAATCTGTGGGAATATATCGACAGCACCTCCTAATAAAATTGGTAAACAAAAACTATGTGTCAAATAAAAAAAATTGAATGTTTACACTATTCATTTTTGTTGCAAGGAAACAAATAATTTTTCAAAATTAACACGCATAGCATTTTCAGCCTCCTTCGACAAGAGCTTGAAGGTCTGTGACACCTTTTTACCATAGTTAAAGACCAATTTGCTCGGGAGCTACAAAATGCTAAAAGAGCTTATAAAGAAAGGATCATGAATACATAAGTTATCAATCTACAAGGATATGTAAAAATTTGTATGTAAATTCCTATCTCCAGTGAGTATTCTGCCATCGCCCTTCAAACAAAAACTATAATTTAAATGTATAATAAACGTTGTCTTCAATGCCCATACTGCTAAAAAAAAACTTGAATTCGTAGGCTTTTAAAATCTTTTTCTTTTTGTAAACCAAATCTTACCCTGCTAATTAATATTAACAAAGTAACTTCCAGAAAAACGAAGAACTTCCGAAAAATTTAACAAAAAAAAACCGTTGATTGCTCTTATGACTCATTTCTTAATTCATTGGTACTCAAAAGCTTTTGTTGGAAAATTCTTCAACAACATTGTGTCGTTAATGAAATTTGGGTATAAAACCTCTTTTGTTGCCAGTCACTTCTATATTCTTGGTATGTAATTACTAATTCCAATCGCTTCAGCAAAATAATTTTTTTCTTTTGCCTTTTAATATCTCTCACATATCAATATATTCACATAAACAGTCATATAGCTATACACTTATGTGTTTACACACATACCCGAAATGTTAATTAAGAAAACCTTAAAATTCATAAAACAATTACTTACCAAAAACAAGTTTGTTTCTTAAGTCTTTTGTTACACGAGCAGACAGACGGTTGCAGTGGCAAAGGCGACAAAATAAATCGCCACAGACCAAAATTGTAAAAGTAAAACAAAGAAATGCATATTTAGCTGGAGGAACGTCACATTGATTGCAATACTACGTTTGATGCCAAAAATGTTCGTTTGACTTAAATTTATATTTATCAATAAATTAAAGAAAGCTGTCATGAAAAACCATTACAAAAAATTTCAACATATCTAACTTTATCGAAAACATTAACGAACAACAATTTTATTGTAAAATCTTTTAGCCAATATGTTTTGCTTGAAGCTTACAAATGTGGCTATAATTAATTGTAGGGGGTGTCCATTGCTTTAGACATTCGTACAAAAAAAAAAAATGTATGCAACCTTCTTGCCGTTAAAATTTTAACAAAGTTATTTGCTTTCAATTCTCACATTCCAATTCTTGCCTAAAATAAAAAGCCTCCGGCCGCATCACGCCCGTCACTTGTCGACTTGTCCCCTGCCTTGGTTGTTTGGGACTGACTTCTGACTGATTATTGACACATTAAAAACTTTTGTGTGCGCTTGTCATTACTTCAATTTACGTTACCGCTAGCCATTAAAAAAACAACAAAAAACTAAATAAACGCAAACATAAATTATGATCGCCGGGAAACTTTTTTTTTCACAAACGAAAAGGAATAGTTGAAAAATATTGTTTGTCAAATTGTCAGCACACAACATTTTTTTGGGCGGGACTGGCAGTCATATGCCTTTGGCGATATTTTTTTTTTTGAGAATAACAGTTGTGCTTCATATGTGGTTTGGTTAAAATTTTAGTACTTTTTGTGGCTTTTAATTGAGTACGGTGTTGTTGGTACATACATATGTATACGTACACACCATATATATGCCTATAAATATATGGCAGCTACCTGGGTCTCATAAATTTACTGCGGTGCGCCGTAGCTTTGTTGTAATTTTACCGCAATTGGTGAAGCGAATGAAAAAGTCACGCCACGTTGTTAATTACAATTGTGTGCAATTGAAAACAAAAATTAAAAAAAACAAGTAAGAGCAGCGCTGTCTTCGGCTATGCCGAAGGCTTCATACCTTTCATGAACATCTGCAAATTTTACTTTGGCAGATTACTGCTTTTGAATACATCTGCATACATCGATAGAGGAGTTACATACTTATATAAAAATCGCATCTAAACAATCAGAGGTATGGAAGATATACTTTATATGACACCAATCTAAGTGATTTTCACCGCTATGTGATCGGTATGTAAACCAGTAACTCAATTTATTGGGTTTAGTTTCGTACATAAAGGAGATATATGGCAAAAACTGGTATCTTATAAAGCTTATACAGCATAGATTTTGATGATTTTCTCAGTAGAATTTGTATTATTATTTATAAAATATCTTACGAAATTTATCGGTTTTAGCTGTTCAAATAAAGAAGTTTTACAGTAAAATCCCATATCTGAACAATCAGATGTATGGAAGATATATGTTGTAGTCATCCGATCCTTGTTATTTTCACTGTAAGTATTCTGTTAATAATGAGTGAAAATGGTGCGAAATTTCATGTTCCTAGCTGCATAAATGGAGGAGTTATGATAAAAGACCTCATATCTGAACAATCAGTTGTATGGGGTCTGCAGGTTATAGTGTCCCGATCTTTGTTATTTTCACTGTAAGTCTTCTGTTGATAATGAGTGAAAACAGCGCGAAAAATCATGGTCCTAGCTACATAAATGGATGAATTATAACGAAAAATCTCATATCTGAACAATCAGTTGTATGGGAGCTATAGGTTATAGTTACCCGATCTTTTTAATTTTCACTGTAAGTTTTCTGTTGATAATTATTGAAAACAGTGCGGAATTTCATGTTCCTAGCTATATAAATGGAGGAGTTATAACGAAAAATTTTATATCTGAACAATCAGTTGTATGGGAGCTATAGGTTATAGTGACCCGATCTTTGTAATTTTCACTGTAAGTATTCTGTTGATAATGGGTGCAAGTATTGCAAAATTTCATGTTCGTAGCTGCATAAATGGAGAAGTTATAATGAAAAATCTCATATCTGAACAATCAGTTGTATGGGACCTATATGTTGTAGTGGTCCGATTCTTCCGGTTCCGATAAATGATTAATAATTATAAAAATACACCCACCTACCAAATTTGATGCGGATATCTCGAAAACTGAGAGACTAGATTGCATACAAACAGACGGACAGACGGACAGACGGACAGACGGACATGGCTAAATCAACTCAGCTCGACGTTCTGATCATATAAGTATACATTTTCATGGGTCTATCTCTTTTTGTTCTGGTACTTACAAACATCGGACCAAAGTTATAATACCATTTCATGCTCATGAAAGGTATAAAAATAACTCAACAAAATTTTATAAAATAATAATTGTTTGCGAAATCGGACAGAATTCGATGATACATGTCGGATGGGGAAATAAGTACGAAATCTGTAGGAATAGTCTAACTTTTCAGTAAGATATTTGTTCCACTTGTGTGATATCATAAACGAATCCGGAGAACTTTGTAACTGGGTTATAAATACTCGAAACACGTACATTTTGGTTTTGTATTTTTCAAACTTAAATCTGCATTAAAAGTTCAAATAAAGATATTCCTTTTTAAGGTCGTCAACATCTATGTTAAAATGGAGTTATTTTTATAGCGATCATTCATACTAAATGCTCTCAAATGCAGCCTGCGGTTTTCTTTTGAAAAAATAAGACAAACTCAATACTTATTTCTAAGAAAACTAATACAGCTGTGGTTTTGTAGTTTAACTTTTTCAATACTTCCGAATTAAAGTAAATGGACACTCGCCAAAAGAATAACATATAATTCTCTAAAGCGAAAATCATTTTTGCATGCCCATGAACTCGTTAAAAATCATACACTTATTGAAAGTATTTAAAATCCCTGCCTACTTAAACCGCAAATCCATTTCAATGACAGCAGAACAATTACCTCTTACTTGCCACAAAAGAAACTAGTTGAGGTTAAAATTTTTAAATTATCGCCACATGTGTTCATGATTCGTAGATTTGTGTGAGCATTTTTGGTTTTTATTTTTTTTTGAAAATTATATTTTTACAACTTCGCTAAAATTTCGCCTTTATAGTTACCCCATACATATATACCATGTATGTAGGTATGCTTGTATGTAGGAACAATAAACGCGCCCACACTTACACCCGTCATACAACACACTCACAAATGCTCTAAATAACTGGTAGCTAGTAAAAATATTTGCACAGAGGCATGTATGTATGTATGTCTAAGCGAATACTCACATATATATATGTACACTAAATTTAGCAGCGCGCATTAGACTGATTTACCGCATGAATGAATGAATTTCCACTAAAGCAAAATACGGCAGCAGTTGATTGGCAACCATAAACAAATAATTAACCAAATTTGCTACTAATTCTTTAAAGTAGCTAATTTTTGAATTTTAATATTTTTATATTTAAGCTTTGCAACTTTTTTGCTACTTATCAATTAACAATCTAATTATTCAGCTAATTCAATTGATTTTTTCCTTCTTTCCATTAACTAAACTTTATCAATGACTCAGCGCTGTTGTTAAGTAATAACTCTTTTGTATTTATGTTTTAATAAAAAACTTGCAACAATAACAACAACACCCACAATAACTATAACAAAACTCTCTTTATGTACGATACGCCACTGTGTCTGTGATGGCAATCAGCTTATATTTGTTTGCACCTGCAGCTAAACTGTTAAAGCCACCAGACCACAATCAAATTAATTACGTCAAATAAAAGTTAAATAATATTTATAGAAGAAGTACAACAAAAACTAGTTAAAAAAAAAACCTTTTATTTTTTGTACACTCCTATATATTATCTGCGTTGACTAACAAGCGCGTTAAACTGCTGCACAGCTTAATTGGCAGTTTGTCGGCGCATTGGAGCTGAAATTATTACTGGTTGACATACAGACATACTTATTTACGAGCATGTGTACATATGTATACTACAAATGCATGGTTTTTATACATTGTTGTAGCTTGGGGAGGTGAATGTCACCATTAAACTGGTGGCTAGAAAATATATCCGAGCATTTATTTAGGAACTACCACTCCTTGTAAAGTAGCTTTACAAATTACTTTATTTTTTATGAGTAAGGCCATAAAAGAATAAAATTTAGAAGTAAACTAAAGTTCAAAATTTAAATTAAAGGAGTAAAACGAAATAAAATAAAATAAATGTGAATTATAAGAAATTAATTTAAATAAGGCAAATTTTAATTTAATTAAAGGGAACCAAAGGTCAATTAAATACAGTTAGTCAAACTAGAAAAATTAATTTGATTAAATAAATCTAAATAACCTAAAATACAATAAACTAAAATAAAAAAACTAATTAGATTAAATTTAAAAAATTTAAAACAAATAAAATAAATAAAAAAAAATTACCAAATGAAATAAACTTTATTGAAACAAAAAAAGTGCAACCTAAAGTAATATAAGGTTATATTAAACAAAAAAATAAAACAGAATAAATTAAATTAAATGAAATTACATTAAATTAAATTAATTTCAAAAATTAAATTTTAACAACTAAAATAAATTTAAATAAAATCAAAAAATTTACCATGTTAAAAATTATATTGAAGTGAAATAAATTACACCGAATCAAATTATATTAAATTAAATTTATATAAATTACATTTAATTAAAAAAAAAATAAAATAAAATTGAATATTTAATTTAATTAACTAAAATAAAATAAACTTATTTCTAAAATTAAAATCGAACGAAACAAGTTTATATAAATTTTTGTATTATAAAAAATAAAAGAATATAACGAAAATAAATTGAAAAAAGTAAACAAAAACTACATACGTTTCATACAAAAGTTTATGCAAATATATTTGAGTGTAGTTTTATTACTTCACAGCCTTCCTTTAAAAGAAATCAATCCAATAAGCAACAAAATAGCTGCATGTAAACCCACAAGAATGTTTTTAGTTTTCTTGCTTATTTCATGAGTCACGCCGAATAAATCCGTAGTTACAGATAAGACGAGTGAAATAATTTGGTCGTAAAAAAAAGCTAAAAGGGTAAGGCAATCTGCTACTCCAATTTTTTCAACACTCAGTAAATAGAGAAAAAATTAAACTTTCCCGTTTCTAACAACATCCAAAAAAGTGGGTCAAATAGCCAGACATATACTTATATCTGTGCTTTGTACCACTGCATGTCAGGCAAGCACGTGCGTACATACATATGTGTGGATCTAAGTATGTGTGTATGTGGGTAGGCAAGTTTACATAAAAGCATCACCTGAAGTACGTATGTACATATATTAAATAGGTGTCACGCATAAAATTTCTTTGCCTCCAACACCTTTTTTGTTTTGCTCGCGCGTATGTGTCATTAAAGCATTATTCCAACGCTCATCTACACATACATATACAACACTTAAAATGGAAATTTCATTATAATTTTTCTTCTGTTGCGATTTACATTACACAAAGCGAATCTTCACTGCTTCCACCTATGTACATTTGTATATGGGTCAGCAGCGGCCAGTAGACTAATCTCCGATTTTTGAATGGAAAAATTATAGGCAAATTAGCGTAGCTATAGCAGTTGTCCAAAAAAATGTTTCATTTACTTAGAAAACACGAGATTAGTAAACACGAAATTTACATTTCTACCATTTCATATATAAGTTTGTCACAAAAATGGTATAACAATAAATTAGTATTTGCATATCTAGCATAGCATTTATATACCCATTCATGCATAAATCTAAAAATCTATAGGAACGATAGGCGCTAATTTGTGATTAATTTCATCATGAACGAAGTTAAAACCTTCTTGTAAAAGGCATTAAAGGTCAATAGACTTTCCTTGAGGTTTTTATATTTATTTATTTTGCTTTTTTCTTTCCTTTCACATGCGTACATTTGTAGTAGCTCTTAAAATGGTACCCAGCGTAATGGTGTGAATTTTATTTGGTAAGTTGCCTGCAGGTGTTTTGTGTTTTTCAGAAATTGCCAATAACGCACATCACCACTATGACTCATACCATGATTCCCAGATTTTTACTTTTCTTTACCTTCACCGAAAGCTGAAAAAAGCAAAATATTAAAATTTAAGACATTACTGTATTAAGAATGAATATTTGATCGGCATCTAATTACCAATGTACAAAGTGGTGTGATCTCTGCTTAAGTCATCATGGGTTTGCTGTTTTAAATCAGGGACCGAAAATAACAGTTACTTTTTTTAACAGTTGTTTAGGCGCGACTGCCAACACCGGGTGCCTAAATGCATGCTATGTACTGCTGCATGTGCAAAAATTTCTTTTTGCAATTTATGTAATTTTTGCGAATGCACTTCTCAACTGCGATGTAATTGAACTTTCTTAAGTTTTAATTCGACGGCACTACAAAGAATGCTCGGCCTAGTCTAATGCATTTTCCGAACGACCATCCGGATCATTTTTCGATGGTAAGAGAACTTTACCATTGGACACCGTGCCTACCCACCTTTTTCTGACCCAATATATATTTCTTCATATAAATATATATAAGAAAACATACTGGTCTCTGCTCTCACTGAATTATTAAACAGTCAAACTTGGCAAAATATTTTCTAAGGCCGAAATAAAAGTCCTTTACTAATAATAAACCAACCGCTTATCCAAATTAAATAAATTTGGTTCAGATGAAAGAGGACTAAAATAGCTTTGAAACTAAAATATTTAAACGAGGAAAGTCACTTATTGAAAAATATTTCAATCAAAAATTTAATTAATTTAATTATCCGGAAAGGACTTTTATTTCGGACTTATAAGAAGTTTGGCCAAGTTTAACTGTTCAAAAAAATAGCTGTTATTTTCAGTCCCTGTTTTAAATATATCCAACTATTATTTGGTATGTGTTCATCATATAATAATGTATTACTAATTTTTTCTCACGAATAAAACGTTTGCACTAAAAATCATCAAGAGCGTGACACCGTTACCAAATTTTATATTAGAGCGAATACAAGTCCTCGTAAAAAATACCCCTTTAAACCTTCGAAACTGAATATTCTAATAAGGCCAAGTAGTAAAAAGAAGAAAATAATAAGCAGCACAAGCGACACGCCCACGGAAAGGCTGTAATGAACATCTTAAAGAGTGATAAAAGTGGTGACAGTCTGAAATGGCGAATGCACTGAAGCTGATAAAGTTGTGCAAATAAATATGTACATATGTACATTAGAGTGCACCACTCTTCATTCACAAGAAAAAATTGTAACTTTTTCCCATTGGACTTGTAGAATTTATTATACTTATGTATGTATTTTAAAACTTCCGTCAAAATATTTCGGAAAAATTCTAAGATTTACGTTTGGTGGACCCCAAAAATCGATTTTTTTTTTATAAATAAAATTTGTTTTCAAAATTGTTTTCACCAAATAATCACTGCAGATAATAAAATAAACTAAGGTTAGAAAGTCTGCATAAAAATGCTTGAAAATTTTATCAACCGAATAAATATATTGATACCTTTGGGGATATTTTCAAACTAATCCAGCTCACGTACGTTTTCATATTTTACCTAAATATTTTGTTGCAAGTCTTAAAATGTAATAAACTTTATTATTCCGGTAGAAAAAACCGCAACGTTTTTTTGCGATGCACCCTAATGGACATTCATATCTATGTATGTACAACCATATGTATATGTATTAAAAAACAAAAAAGAAAACATTTTCACGTAGTACACACATATGTACGTAAATAGATATTTTCAACCGGTTATTGCATTTTTATTTTTTTCTTTGCAATGCTGTTCAAACATTCCACAATACCGCAAACATAGCAAGGTAGTTGCGAAAGTATTGAATTGTACTTCCACTATATGTTATACAGAAATCATTGAAAACAATCAAACGAACGCGAAATACGTCAGAAAATTATCTTCTCAGCCAGCCAAGCTGACGCGACGACGAACACACCCACCCACTCAACTAACTATGAAAATAAAGAAATAATTGCCAAGCAAATCCAAAAAACGTGCGCGCGGATTGTGGATTAGTAAATTTTCCCATTTTCAGCTTACAAACAGCATTTGATATCTTCATTGTGGGGCTCACCTAATGGAGTCTTCGTATGACAAAATTGATTTTGGATTGGATTTTCGAGTATTTCTCCTTTGTTCGACTTAAATTTTCGTTTTGGGAAAAATTTAACCATAAACTTACATTCGACACATATGTATTCAAAGATAACTGTGGCTTAAGTGCTGCGGCGCATTTAAGGCGCCCGCCCGCCCGCCAACAAAGCGCTGACTTTCAATTACAAATGCTACATGCAATATGAATGCATTCTGCTTGCACTGATCGTACGTACATACATATATGTAGTAATTGCATGGATCATTTGCTTTGGCCACTCCCCAGTTACTTACGATTTTATGCGCTCGCCTCAGATTTCATGCCGCACCATTTCGTAGTAGAATTCGATTGTGAAGCAAAATTATTTAAGGAAACACAAATTAAAGTAGTCAAAATGTATATTGTCTAAAAAAAAAAACAAAATTGAAAACCACACATAAAAAAAATCAACCAAAACTTTAATTGAAAAATGACTGCCAGAGCGCACCTTTTACCTTGGCTTTGTCTCGACAGACTTTCCAACGTGAATTGCAAGTATGTACTTGTTGTTGCATACGTACATACATATGTACATATGTGATCGTACACACATACAACTTGCTCCAATGCTCCACTTTATTGCTGAGTAGATAATTGTTATATCAATTTCGCTTGTGCAGCGGTACGTGATTTTTATGTGCCAAACTCATATGCATACATATCTACGTACATATATACTAAAATGCATACGTTCGCTTTTGTAGCATTTGGGATATTAATCAACGCCACACTTCACATATACATACATATGTACGTTTCTATGGCAAATATAATTAAATCATCAGTATTGAATTACAAAGCGGAAAGAAAAATTACATTGGAAACAATTATACAAAAAAAAGGGATTGTCAAATAACACTGTGCTATTTTCAAAATCCGCCAAGAAAAACCTTATTCGTGCACGTTGAATTCCGTGGTTTTAATAGCTTTTCTAGTTCAGCACTTGTTTTCGAAATATTTAAAATTCAAATATTTAAACTTTAAAATTTCAAGAGTACCACCCTATTTTTCTCATTGTAGACATTTGAATCGATAGAGATCGAGCATGGAATTTTGTAGTAATATTTGTTGTCTCTTTGCAAAACTTCAAAATTTTGTACATACATGCAGATCAAAACTGTCAAAGGTGTCGTAAGTTTGGAAAGAATCGAATCTCGTATAGCCGGCGCACATGCACATTAAATGTATGCTATATAACGTAGGAAAAATTTCAAAAAATTTTCAACGTGAAGTTATTATTTATTAATTTAACCATTATTTTATCATTTTTGTTTTTTCGATCAAGAATAATCTTTAAATCTGAATTTTTATTTTGTCGATCAAATTTATAATTTTTTTCAAATTGAATTTTAAAACAATTAAATATATCGGTTAAAAATTATTTAAAAAATAAAAACACAAAATAACAATTACTTATCTTTGTTCGAAAATCAAAAATAAAATTTTTATCAAAAAATAAATGTTAAACTTGACTGAAAAGGTAAAATCCGGATTAAACAAAAAAAAATCGAACTAATGATTTTTGAATGAACTAAAAATAAAAATTGTAGAATTTGGTTATTTTCGCTGCCTGATTTAGCCATTGCTGAGATCAACATAGTTTACGTAAAGTGGGCGGTGCAACACCTCCTTTCTAAAATTTTATAAAAATCTACTCTTTTTGCAAAAGATTACACCTAACATTAAATCTGTACAATTTTGCATAATTAGTTAGTGAGTTGACGCGATTTTTTTATATTATTCAAATATACCGTTATATATTAAAAGCTTTTTTTCCAATTTCAAAACACCTAAACTTTATTTTTAGTTACACGGAAATAAATCTGTGTATCAAGTTTATTAGAAATCGGGTCAGCGGTTCCTGAGACGACAAAATTTGATATTTACATAATAGAAGCTATTTTTGAAACAGAATTTTCCTACTTATATAATACTAAATTGACCAACAAAAAGATCACCGTCACAACAGGCGTACCACAGGGTTCCGTGCTAGGTCACATCTTATTTACATAGCCTTGACCTTAAGTCTGCTATAGGAAACATAAAGCTAGTAAGAATATAGAGCCAATTTGGGGGTAGATATATTTCGAGGTTGGATGCTAGAGATGGGTTTGTCGTTATACGAAGGCAAAACCAAACCAGTGTTGATAATCAGTCGAAAAATCCAGATGTTGCAATAACCCAACTACTCCCAGTATTCTCGACGACAGAATGTGTTTCATATAATATGAAGGAGAAAAGGCTAAATAATTTCATTTGTCACAACCAATTAGGCAACAGTTTTACAACGACTCGTCGAAAGGCAAATGGACACACATTCATTCATGAAAACATAGGAAAGTTTACTCATCAAAATTCATCAAGGTTTTATAGCTAATAGTTATGTAGCATGTCCTGCGAAAACAAGCCGAGTTCCTCATAGGAAATATATTATTCAAAAATAATAAAAATGTGGCTGCTGTCCTGAAGAAAGACGAGATAAAAACTTGTTAATATATATATTATATAGAAATATCGATTTTAGCGATTTGCTAGTCTAAATTTTTAAATTTGAATTTTCTACAAGTTTGTCATTTACATTTTATCCGTAGCTCTTGCTGTTTACGAGACAGGGGCAAAAAACGTGGGTTTAGTAACCCATAGTACCTCGCTGGTGGGAGCTAGGGTTACGCCGCAATGGACACTTTTGTAGAGCCTTCATTTCTGGAGAAACCCTATCATTGACCAAGATAATGCCATAAAATGCTTCTAGAGCTATTTACTTTTGAAGAAAAATAAATAAAAGTTTACGTGTATTTTGAACGGAAAATCTTTGTATCCTTGGTCGAGCACATAATATTAATATTTTCAGAGAAATTAATTTAGGTATTTCCCACAAAATTTCGAGGTGAGGGAAAAAAGCACTATTATCTATATACATTTATGTGCATACACACATTACATAAAAGTGTATCTGGGAAAATTTATGTAAATTCAAATCGAACACAGAGATTCACAGTCACTGAACCAACAAAATATAGCAAGCACAAAGCTATCAACCATGCTTTTGCTTATATTCCTACTAACTGCTACTGGCAGGTAGCATTGAGAAGCTACTTGTTCAAGCGGTTTAATTTTTCCAGCGAACTGCTATTTGTTTATTAAGTTATCAACAAATAATTGAAATCCAAAGCAACATTAACGCTCGCTCAGCACTTATTTTTTTCCAGTTCAAACCAGCGAGACAAACGATTCTTCTTAACTTACAAGTGTTCTGTGCTTATTTGTCTGTTTCTCCTTTCCTTTCGCTTGCTGCTGCTTACTCAGAAGTCCAGCCGTTCCCTACACGATGGCGAGGTAACTTGTCATTTCAAGTGAAATTTTTATGGTGAGAAAATCACGAAACTCTTAAAGAGAAAGTACGGACTAGCGCGTATTTTTCATGCTTACATACTTAATCAAATAAAATATAAGTAAACAATGACAACTTTGAGAATCACCTGTAGAGAGTTGGAAGGTAAATACTATCATATATGTATATACAACGTATGCTTATACATATGTACATATATGTGTAGGTACATATGTGCTAGCATATTATCAGTGTCATGACTTGAAAGTGGAACGGAAGCACTCTTGGCTATATCAATAATGGCAATAACGGCTCTTTTAATGCAGTCTAATGAAATGTGCATAAACAGGTACAAGATTTCTTAAACAACAATTGTTTGTCAGCAGCGAATTGTTCTTCGAAATTATTGAGAAAGAATTATTTTGCAATTCCCATGAAAAGAATAATCCAATGCATCAGAAACTCTTGTGAGAACTTCCACGAAATTTTTAAAATAAAACATCAAATTGCACTGACATATCGTAACTTTTGTTCTCGCTTTTTTTTTTAATATATTCCTGTAGAAGGTGTCGAAAATAAATTTTTGCGTCTTTTTAATTCTGATAAGCATACGATGAAGCGGAATAGAACCTACTGAATAGGATGAATGGAAATCTGATAGTAGATTCCATTATTGTTTAGAGATGGTCTATTTACTTGGAAAAAAAAAAATCATGTAAGTTCAGGGAGCACTGATAATTCAGACCTGGAGTGGACTGAGCGCCGTAATAGGGGCTCCTTGTGCTTGCAAAGTCTCAGCTCTCACTATTAGTGGTGGTTCTGACAGACCATTGCGTGATTGGTATTTTCGCGCAAAGTTGGGAATCTTACCTGATCCCTTTTGTATCAGCTGTCAAGAGGGTGATGATTTTAAATCATCTCTCAGCACTTTCTACTAGACTGTCCAGCCTTCGGGGGGCTAAGATGGAAATATTTTGGCCCATACTCCTTGGCTAACCCTGAGAAGCTCTCAAGCATTGAATTAGGCGCATTCGTGATTTCGTAAATTCATGATCTCAGTTCAGTTTTCGTGGTTCCTTCGTTTGGCGGCTATTTAGGGCATGTTCTTCTAGTTCCAGGGATCTTAGGATGCGAAGTATGCATTTAGTATAGGCTTACATTGGTACATAATTCTCCCGCCTATGTCCTGTCGCTCGTCACTCAACATGCGCTGGTAAGAGTACACTACTATCAGGTTTGACAAAAGTTTCATAAACGTGATGTGACCATTTACAATGAAGTATTTATCCCGTATTTTTTCTTTCATCGTTTTCCAATTTTCACTTCCTTGTCATTCAGATAAAATAACTTCACCCAAATGATCTTCATTGCAGGCCAATTAAGGGTTCTGGGTACCTGAATTCCGTGCAGCTCCTATCGTGACGTGAATATCTGCAACGACATCGTCCATGAAAGAGGATTATTTCTGTCATTCTCATTTAAGTCCAGTATGCAGCTCTCAAGAAAAGCAAAAACTCCATATAAAATGACGTACAAGAAATGGCTTGGAAATTTTCTTGTGTCAAATTTCCTTAAGGCAGAACGTTGTTCCTAAGAAATTTGCTACACTTTCTACTACGGTTTTCTGAAGGTTTTTTTGCGAAAAAAGAGCACAAGGCAATCCATGTTTGCAACTGAAATATATAGGCTGTCGCAGGTGGTGAAGTATCAGGTGTCACACACATGAAATAATGGCAAATTTTTTCTTGACCGTTTTCTTGAGAGCTGCATATTGGCCTTTAGCAATAAAAAGGACTGCGTTTCTAAAACAATAATTTTATACGAAAATAAAATGAACTAGTTGTGTAAACTTTAGAAACTGAAAAATTTGAGTTGATGACAAAATAGTTTGGAGACCTAAATGTATCAAATTTCTTTATCTTTCTTTAGGAGGCACTTATCCACAAAACTAATGCGTAGTCCTTTATCTTGTCAATAACTCAGAAAGTGCTTCATATCCTCTACATTGTCCCTTCCTATGAGTATATCTGTTGACAGTAGTGTCTCTACATTACTTGCAATAGGCAGAGGTCTATAAGCGATTCTTAATGGTTTTGAATTTTGGGATATTTTTTAACTAAAAATCTGACTCTATTTTATGAATATGTCCTTGAGCGAATGTTGTGGTTCAAAATCTACAACGCTGGCTAGTGTTTGACGCCTCTTCGTCTTCAAGACAGGCATGGTATTCCGTGTTTATAGTTGTGACCGATTAGGCAGCCTGGCGCAAACCCTATGGTCCTCTGAAAAAACGGCACAACTCAAAATTTCATGTTTGTACCGTTGTTCAGCAATACAAAATGAGTTTTTCTCGTTTAACTACTTACGAGTTGTTACTGATTTCATATTTTTGAGGTGCAAGACTTACTAAATCTCTACAAAGAGTCATAGTTCGGAAGCTTATAAATTTTCACTACAAGAAATACATGTATTATTGCTAAGTTACGAAATACACAATTTTTTAACTGACTCTACTGAAATAAATGAAATTTTGAGTTGTGTCGTTATTGCCGACGGCCATCGTTATGTACATTTGTGTATCTAATATTTAGCAATGGTCTCAGCCGTTTTCTCCTCCGTATAATACATACATACTATGTCACTTTTACATACTTCTACACACTTTGTCTGCAATTTGCATATTTATTCCATAAATTGTTGCTAATTTTTATTTATGAGTTTATTTTTCTTAGTAAAGTTGACACAGTTCTAGTTGAATGCTTTTTCTATAGGTATACAAATCTATATATACATATATTCATATATGTATGTATATACATAGTTCTCTCTTTTGCTGCTCACGCACTTCATCACATTTTGAAATTAATATTTTAAAAAGCAAACGTATTCATAAATATATGTACATTAGGGCGGGTAATTTTTTTTTTACTATGCGCGTATAGCATAGCAGATGCTATGTGCAATTCTAAGCAAATTTTCGGAAGAAACCTTGGATCTACAATCAATTTAAATATTGCCAAATGTCGAAAAAAGGTTTAGCAGAAAATATTAAAATTTTTCTGTTGCGCCCTCTAGTTGAAGTTTTAAGAAAAAGATAAGTGCAGACAAGGATTCCTTATACCAAAATTGGCACATAGCAAGTTTTCATACAAAATTTAAGCACTTCTGATTTTCGTAAATTGACAAAATCCAACCTGATTTTAGACCCATTGTTTCTTTAGCAAATTTGCTTAGATTTATACTAAGAATCCTTCTGTGCTATACGCGCAGAGTCGAAAGAATCTAACATATGCACAAATTGACCTGCCCTAATGTACATACATATGTAGATAGTAACATTAATAAACCATTCACCAGCTTTCGCATTCTGTCCAAAGCGGATTCTGCATAATTTCAAAGCAAATAGAAAGCGCAGCACAAACAACAAGCCAATGTTAACCGACTAGCCGCCGTTCATATCAACCTACGCCATTGCCCTCTCCCGCTGTCTGCGGTCAACCAATGGTGCTTTCTTCTTGCTGGTTGCGTGTGTGTGTGTGTGTGTGTGGGTACATAAATGTATGTATGTATGTATGTGTCATTGTTAGCTTTTTCGCGATCGCCGTTCAATGATAAGAATACATATTTCGTTGGTTTGTGATAAATTTCGTTTGGTCACGATGCCATTTCATTTTGCTATTGCATTTTATTTGTTACTTGGGCTCATCTTTTTTATAGTTTTTGTTAAATGAAATTTTGTTCAGATTTAGCGCATCTGCCATTTGTTTAACCATTTCTACGCTTAGTTTTAGTTGTTTTGAATGCTTTATTTTTTATTTGATTTAATCTGTATGCATTTTTCGCCTACTCTATTTGACTTATAGTTTCGCATAGTTCAAAATGTTAAAGACTACAATAGGTCACCTCAACTAAGCCTGAGTTTCGTTGAATAAGGAAGATCGCAAGAGCCCATGCAAAGGAAAGTGGAAATGCATGAGTCAGAAAACTTAGCCGAAATTTTTGCGGGGAAGGATGCTACGAAGCGTTTATTTCACATATTTTGTGTAAATAAAGCTTACACAAAATTTTCTGGTTTGAAGACTTTTGTATGCATATAATAGCTCTGATAAATGAACAGTTAAATTCTTGTCATAAATAAGCGACTTATGCTATTGACACCTGTAATTTTATTTCTTGATATTCTTTGATATTATTCATAAATAGTCCCATTTTTCTAACCTATGTCTAACAATTTCAATTCCCATTTTATTGACTTAAAGCGCAGTTAGACAGAAGACGCAGATTGTCTCGAAAATTAACTGCCGTAGTTAATCCTTAAAAAAAAAGTGCGGATCAGGGACATTTTCGATGATAACACTGCCCAAAACGGCAAGCAAAAAAAGCCAATGAATGTGTCGCACGCGGTGGCCAAGGGGCTAAAGCTGCCTGCCTCAACTCAGCGGAGCCACGTTCGATCCGCAGTACATACTTACATATATGAATTTTGTTTTATTTTATTGTTTTTTTTTTTTGCACATTAATATATCTTGTTAATTAAACTGCTGTTCTATTTTGTAAAATGACCACGTCTCGATTTTTTTAATACTCACAACGATTTTTAAGTAAATATTTTGTTTGCTATTTTTCCATAAAAATATTTTCCAAGTTTTTACGAAGGCCATATAAATTAAGCTTCAAATTCTATAAAAAAAAATTTGGAAAATTCAACAAATTTCAACCGAATTATATTGAACCGAATTTGTACACCCTTCACATTCAATACATCTCCGCTGTGATGTAAAAAACAAAACATTTCCTCCACTTTAGGTCAAGTCCCGTGCCACATCTCACTGTTGCAGCTAGCTTCGTGCATACATATGTACGTCAATCTACCATCTGTGCTGCTGTTCGACCAAATATAATTTACTCATTCAGTAATTCAAGTGTTGTGGTTCGTCATGTGCAGCTCATTGAGTAAAACGTAACGAATGAGCCACAAAAACGCAAGTAAGTATAATGAATGCACTATGCAATTGTCTAAGCCATGCTAAGTGTAGTTGTGTACATTTATTTTTATGCCAGTATTAGTATTCGTAATTCCCAATAGATTTATTGCATACGATAACGGTACTTACCTATCGAAACTGCAACATTTACCGCAATTGACCAGATTTGTTAACTTGTCTGACAGCATGCCAACAACAATGCCCACAAATCGAAAAAAGCCAACCACTCAAATACTACATAGAGCTTAAAACTTCCAAGTAAGAAAAATCAATACAAAAAAAATGTTGATTCCAAAACGCAATGCGCCACCAAAAGACGCCTCAGGATTAGCAACAGCCGCTGTATAGCCGCCTAAGAGCGTGCGCTGGTCGCACAACCCCGAGCTGCGCCAGGCCGGGCGTCGTAAACGCCTGATCGATTGCCCGATCGAACTGGTAGTAGTGCCGCTGCCGACGCGCCACAATAAATGCTGAATGCGGTTTAACCTGATTTCCGCTACGTTTTTGCCAATTTTGCATAAATTATGCGCAATTTTTCTTAACATTTTTTTTTTGTTCGGTTAGCTTTTCGTGCAGTTGGAAACAAGTGAAGCAAAATAGTAATGGAAAAAAAAACAAATAGGAAATACTGAACGAGTGTGGCAAAGTGGCTTGGTGGCATTTGTGCTTTCTTGCCATTTTTCCTCTCCACCCTTTTTTTCGTTTTATATTCCTTTCCAGCATTGCTTGTTTTTTTCCTGACAATGTAGCATTTAGTGACAGCAACATTTTTATCCGTTTATGCCTGCCATGTAAATTGCGGCCGGATTCGTCCAGCCAATTGAAGTTGAAAATCGGGAGGCCTGCTCAATCGCTTGTGTTCGCTTTGTATCTCTCTTAAGCTCTTTCTAATTCGTTCACTGTCGCCACAACTCAATTCCCTATTGGATTTAGTTCGGCAATTATTTTAGTTGCAGCCGATTTAAATTGGCATTTCGACCAGGCAGCAAGCAGCAACTTTTGCTGATCGCTGACAGCGCCATGGCGGCGGTTCATTATTCGTTGCCTTCCTTTTTGTGCACATATGTAGTATTTCGTAGTTTTTGTTTTTTTTTTGCTTTTTCACATTCTTGCGCCTTTTTCAGCTGCCGGTAATTGCTGTTTCTGCAAATGTTGAAGATTCTTATCGCCCACAAAGTTTCTTCCTACCTTTTTGTTAGCAAGTGAATTTTTATAATTAGCGTGAATTTTTTGATGTGAATAAGAAGGGTAATTAGCGCGAAGCTAACGAAAGTTAAAATACAAAAAATTTTCATTTACGAGTAAATTCAGGATAATTTTTGAAAAAGGTTGCCACTTGCATAAAACGTGCAATTCGATTTAATTAATAAGCTAAGACAACGATTTGTGTCAAGTTAAAGCAGCTAAGGTATGCTTTATTTAGGAAATGATTTGAAAAGGGTTGCCATCTATTTAAAATTCAAATTCAATTTAAGTAATAAGTTAAGTGAAATATTGCAAAATTGCTATCTAACGAAAGAAGCTTAAGAAAGCTTTATTTCGAAAATAGTTTTTAAAAGGGTTACCACCTCTTGAAAAAGTGGAATTCGATTTTAAAAATAAGTCAATTAATATACTTACTACATGTAATACTATAGGTGTCGAAGAGATATCAAAACTATTTATTTTGATTTTTTTTCAGAAGGTTGCCACCTGTTTAAAACTTGAATTTGATTGAAAAGTTAAACACATTAAAGAAGTATTAGCCTTCTTCTTCTTCCTGATTGCCTCCGTAACACACTAACCGATTCTAGCCGAGTCCAACAAAGCACGCCAGTCATTTTTCTTCTGTACCAACTAACGCCTATGGAAAATGCCAAATGACGCGAAGTCAATGCAACACTATTTAGTATCAAATGAAAAAATTAAAAAAAATTTTATTTCGAACATGTTGTTGAAGAGGGTTGCCGCCAGTTTAAAAATACAAACTTAATTTCGTTACTAATTTAAGTGAAATATTACAGTACTGTTGTCAAACAAAGGCAATATAAGGAAACTTTATTTGGAAATTGGACTTACTAGGGTTACCAGCTGTTTAAAAAGTTAAATTCAAAATGTTCAAGCTAAGTGAAATATTGAAATATGAATTTA
>NW_023460425.1:0-7398 GCF_013731165.1 Rhagoletis pomonella | reverse complement strand
AAAATTTTTAGGCTTGATGCATAAACATAAATAATAAATAAATATGAAATTGGAGCTTATTAAATACATTTTTAAAAACAGCACAAAAACAAAAACAAATCGATTTAAAAGGTTCCCAAAAAAATTAAAAAAATCATTTTAAAAATTTTTCACATACAAAATTAGTTTTGAAAATATGCAGGTAAGTATTGCGTAATATTTAAGTGTAGTATTATGGGATGCACTCTACAATAATTTGAGTTATGAATATTTTTTACACCGAACTTGAGTAAAATGAGTTCATTACAAATTTACAAATTTTTTAAATTTTTTTTTCAGAATTGTTTTCAGTATGCAGTTTTTAGCCGTTTAAATTTTAGTATAATAAAGTGCAAGTTTTAAGCGATTCCAAAACTGCCGTTATTTTTTTAATTTGCTTTGAAAACGGTTTTGCGCATTTTTTTCCATAAGCGATAAATCAGTAACTACTGAAGCTAATTGACTCAAAATCGATTATTGCAATGACCACTGACTGAAAAATTGAACTACTATAAATATTAGGATTTTGGGCGTGGCGCTGCCCAGTTATAACAACAAATGTGTATCTCGGTACCCGATTTATCAATTTTTACCAAACTTGGTGTACTTAATAACCATGGTACGAAAAAGCAATTCGTTAAAAATTAATCAAATCAGACTCAAATTGCACCGGCTACCCCTATAACGGTAATTTTCGGATATACGAAAACTCCTATATTTCAATAACTGAGGTCGTTAATTTACTTTACCTTTAATACTTACAAAAATCTCTTAACAATAAATAAGACTGCTATAGACCTTAAGGTAGTTTAAAGAAAGTTGAAGCGACAATAGTTGATATCTGCGCTGGGTATATAAAATTAGGTTTCGCCCGAACTTACACTTCTTTACTTGTTTTCTTTAATTTTGATTCTATTGTTTAAAAAAATAGTTTTTAATTACAGCTGTGGTTTAATAATAATAATATAATAATAGATTGGCACTTACACATATGCTAGTGTTTGGCCAAGCTTCTCCTCCGAATTTCAATATGCCTTGAGTTGCATACATTTTTTAAATCCAATTACTTCTCATCTTACCACAGCCTACCACCTCAGTCACACAAATTCGAAAATAATGCTTTCTCTACCCTTTTTTATATTTATTATCTATCGTATTTTAACTTTTATTTGCATTCAAATATCGAATTTCATGGCTTAAACTATTTACTGCCTTTTTAAGTACCCGCTGAATATTTTAATGTCGGGCAACCTAACAAATCTCAGTTTTTCCTGTTTCTTGTCTGGCATTTAGCTGCACTGGCGCGACATCGCGATTATTTATGCATGCAACAAAATGAGGTGACACGAACACTTAGAACACAAACAAAAAAATAAATAAATACATGAATAGGTAAATAGGTAAATAGCAGCGAGCCACACACGCCATTGTATTCTGGAAGCTTGGTTTTTTCATAGCCAGCACGATGGCGCTGTCTGCCGCCAATAACCATGCAAGATGTTCTTTTGTTGCGCGCAGTGATTTTTATGAATAACTTCACTTGTGTGGCGCAACATTGGAGCATTGTAAATGCAACTATTTATTATTAATTAACCATTTGACATCTTCAGCTGGGCTATTTATTGCCTGCATAGACATAGGCAGCACGGCGGACGACAACAACAGGTATGCAGATGCATACAAAGCAAACAAATGCCAAAAGCTCAAGCTCATCAACAAGAGTGCATAGTTAAATTTTTTAATGAACTGAATTTTGCAAACTTAACTCGTCGTTTATAGCTTAAGTATTTTCTATTCCATTTTGTATCAATTTTTTATCGACTGTGCATAATTTGTTGGTTTGGTGTTTTTTGTTGGCCGAGTCAGTTTGGTTTGGTGTCAGGTCACATTGGCCTTCAATTGCATTGGCTATTCAAGTGTTTATCACAGCCAAAGCGGCAAAACAACTTTCAATTGTAAGTGCGCGGAGTCAACAACAAGCGATAAGCATATGCATTTGTACATATGTATGTATATACACATATGAACTTATAGGTACGTATACATATTAGGCTGGGCCGAAAATGCATGTGAAAAACAAAAGTCGGAATTTTAATGCTCTTACCCCCTAGGACAGTTCTACACCGAAAAAATTATACTCCTATTTTTTATTTTGAAATCAAAAAATATTTAGAGGTCGCTCAGAGCGCTCAAAATTGTTCATACACTTTATATGCGGAAGAAACCAGTTTTCGTAGAAGTGGTATACAGTGCGTTAAAGTCAATATTTTTCGATCTAAAAACTTTGCTTCTCTTCAGGAGACTTCCAATAACAATACCTAACTATTTATTATACAATTTTTGAATTCTGGCGATTTTTTATGGGACCCCCATAAATTTTTGATAATATAAAATGGTTGAATAAATAATTGTGTTTTATTACTAAATTTCTGCCGAAGAGAAACAAAGTTTTCCGATTGGAAAATATAAATTTTCAAGGATTCTACACCATTTCTACGAAACTCTTTTTTCCCCGTATAAAATACATGGAAAATCAATGGTATAGTCTTTTCGGGTAAATTCTAGGGAGTGAGAGTATCAAAATTCCGACTTTACTTTTTTGGAGCACCCTAATGCCCAAACATATGCAATAGGAAATAAAAGCTATATGCATGCAATAAAATATGTATGTTTTTTTATGTTTAATTTTAAACATTGTACATTCATTTTTTAGTTAGTAAATTAAATTGTTAACTGCTTCGACATCAAAATCGCGCTGACAATGCTGTCGCATGTTTGGTAATCGTCGGCGTAACATCGCAAATGAACCGCAAGCAATTATATTTAGTATACAGATATTTTTAATTTACATGCATGGAAGTATACCAGAGGTTCCCAAACATATTTTTCTCGTAGACCCCTTTGAGAACTTTACTGGTTTCGGTGGTTCCCTGATGCTCATTTCTAACATATTCCCAAATCTCATAAAAATATGTGAAGATTAAATCTAACGATGTAATTTTGCATCGCGAGTGAGTTCCAAAACTAAATTCGGAGTGACAAAAATAAAAATAAAATATCTTCTTGTGTTCTATTTATTAAAATAATGTGATAGAAATAGAAATATATAGAAATTCTAAATTCTAAAGGGCACGCTCCTGTCTATGCAGAATATACCAGAATTCCTTAAGTAGTTTTCGATATGAGCGTATTCAAAAAATCTCTACTTTCCTTTCTACTATATATAGAAAAGTTAGAAAGTTTTTAATAGATGGCAGCCCTACTAAAAAAATTAAAACTTGTATATATTCGAAGGCCATGCCCTTTCATCTGGTATCTCATTTTGTTATCCAACGAACGGTGAAAATCTTTTAATTTTTCAAACGGTGGCAACCCTTTTCAGAAAAATAATGCATTATTGCATATCTAGAGGGTAAGTCATTTCATTTGACAGTGACGATGCAGGACTGATGCCTATGTTTACTATGATTGAATATAGTAATTTTATTAACATATGGCAACCCTATTCAATAAAAAATTAAACATTAGTGCTTTTCTAGAAGCCAATGCCTTCCATTTGACGTCTCATCTTTTGTAGTCCAACGAACGGTGCGGATCTAATAGTTTTTAGACAGATGGCAGCCCTGTTAAACTTCTAAATAAAAAAAGGTCACTCTCCTGCCGAGTATATTAGAGAAAATCTCGTCAAAGTCCGAACAGTATACTATGTATAGATATATCTCTGCGCTTGCTTTCATCTTGATGATTGGATCTATTCTGGAGCTTGCTCTGCGATTTTGTGTAAGTTGACCTAATTTCGCAAATCCCAGTATTTCTTGTTTCCGTTGCCGAAAACTACTGCTTAGTGGAACTATCTCAGTCTCGAATTTATTCTCTTCCCTTTAGTTCATACTTCGATATTACACTGTCCATCTCTAAGTTGAGCTGCAAATTTATCCGGTGTTTCTAAAGTTAACGAAACATATTCATATATCTTTTTGATTTAATTTAATTTTAAGAAATGTATATTTCTTCTGCTTTTTTTATTAAATTTTGTTTTTCCGAAGACGGTGGTGAGTTTAAAAACAATTGCCAAAATCTTGGAAAATAAATGTTATTCAGCACCAGAATAGTTTTTCTTTTGCTAGTTTTGCCATAGTCAGGTGCTATTTATGCGACATACGGGCATTGCATAGGAAATTTCCAACCGGCATTTTTAATAATTTATCTAATAAGTTTTTCTACGAAGATTCACCGCAGAACATTAACCAGAAACAGGAACAAGTAAATAATTGTTGTTATACCTAATTGCTTGTCTTTCGTTTGAGTACTCATACTTGTGAGCTCCCAACACAATTTTCCACACATCATTCATACAAAATATTTAGGTCGTTGGCTTTAATTTGCAATTAGAAAATAAATCTAGCAATTTGCGAAAGTAGTTCAACAACTGGCATTCCCACAATTAGCTGTTTGAAGAATAAATAGAAATAAGATGATTAGAAAAAAATTATACCATACTACTTTATATGTACCTACTAGTGTGTTCCATTATTCGCCTTTTTTTCAAAGCAGTTTTCGAGTTATTCGATAAATTGCAATTTGAAAAAAAACCGGTTCTCGATTTTGAAATTAAGAAACGGTTGATACGGTGAAAATGCTTAATTTGGTATGAAGTCGTGCCCGAACAATAAAATAAAAGTATTGACAGTAAATGTAGCTTTTATTAAGAAAAGAGCAAAGCTAAATAAGTACAAGGTTTTTTTTATATCAAAATTAGAACAAATAAAAATTTGTAAAAATTCACGTTTGGTCTTAACCTTTTATTAATAATTTTTTTTACATTTGTTCGAATTTGAGTAGTGTTCTTGTCACCGAGTGATCCATGCTTCAATTTCTGGCTCCATCAATAGAAAAAAACGTTTTTTTTTTTAATCGCGGTCGCCCCCGGCTGACAATGACAAACCTCCGCGTGTACTTCTGCCATCGGAAAGCTTTTTCGGAGGAGGAGTAAAAGTGTAGATCTCTCCACTTGTGTCACAACAGCAAGAAGCAAAACACGAATTGGAGGAGAGGCGCAGCCAAACACGTGTAAAAATATTCATTTATTGGAATCAAATATATATGGTATACTATTCGTTCCCAAATAAACCAGAATATACAGGAGAACTAAAAATTATATGTAGAGATCAAGTTTTGTATGAAATGAAAAAAACTGGCTTGTTCGATAAAACAAAAAAAAATCCGGTTTATTAAATATTCGAAAAATCAAGACCTCAAAAAAACCGCCTATAGATATGGATATAAAAAACCGGTTTGGAAAAACCGAGTCATTCACCCTAGTATTTACACACATACTTACTGGTTTTTTACTTTAGCGCAAACTTAGAGTTGGCGCAGCAATTTGAATTTCCTGCGTGCGATGAAGATACTCTTGAGAAAAATCAGGTAGAAATATGAGTAATTGTATTTGTATTTATGTACGCACATAGCTACACGTACCACTTTGTATTGACATATGTACATATATGCATACGCTTGATTGCGGCTTGTGCAAAGTAGAAAACCACACCAATTTAGTGCAAGCTAAAATAATATGATATGGTTTGAAGTTGAATCGTCAATGCCAACAACATTATTGAGAGTGGCGGCCAGGCTGTCAGATTGCCAGCTGACGCGCAAGACTGCCACCAAAAAAAAGGAAAGAAACACTAAAACGCTACAACAGCAACGAGCATGAATTGAAATGGCAGAATGAAAAAAATAATAATAATGACAATAACAACAACTACACGCATCAATGGTGGACTCAAATTGCAACACCCTGTGGCTGAGCAAAGCTACCAAAGAGGTGGAAGAAGGGAAAATGCAAAGCTCATTCCAACTCATTGCAAACCAAAAGATATGAAGCTGTCTATTTGAGCTGTGCTGGGTGGAGTTGCGCTGCCCCACACAATTTTTTTTTTTGTTGTTATTTGTTTGTTTTCAGTTCACTCTTTAGTACTCCTTCCACTGTTGCCGCTACAATTCTGAGCGCACCATTTATTCAAGTGACTGTGTTGCAAGCCATTTGGCTGCGCCACTGCATGCGCATGCGCAACTTGTGGTTCTCGGCTGATTATGGCCCGTTATGTTATGATTGCATTCCTGCTGCAAATACCGCAGCCTCCAACGCCCGCATCACCCAAAGGTGCCTGCTTAACACAAAGTTCAGTGTAATGCTGCGGAGCTAAGTTGGGGAGTTGGGTTGAGTTGTTCTCGTTAAGGTTCAATTACAAAGAATTCGCTCGCTACGGCTTAAAAGCGTAGTGTTGTTATTGTTTTAAGTTTTTCTGCATTTCTTACTGTACTTGCATTTTTCCTTTATTATTATTTTTTCTTGTCTTAAGCTTTTTTTTTTTTTTTTGTATTTCTTCTTCTTGCAAATGTTGCAACAGAAGTGCTGCGCATTATTATTATTGTTGCTAATGTTAGTGCTGAAAAATGTGTTGTTGCTCGCTGTTGGTGTGTTGTTGCTGCATATTGCTATTGCAGCTGCAATAATGATCGCTCAAGATGCTTAACCTTATTATTTTGATGTTAGCAATGAGTTCTTGGAGTACCGTTTCCGGGTGTTGTTGCAGGTAGCTACTGTGTTCTTATTTTTTTTCGATTTGTTCAACGCGGTGTTGCAGAAAACTGTTTCACTGGCGATATGGGGTGTTACGGCTTATTGCCAGTAACGCTTCATTAATTTTTTTCATACTCTGCATAAACTAATAAGCAGTGTCAAGCAATGTGGTTTGGAGGAATGGAAGAAGGAAATATAATTTTTTGTATAAATATACATATAATCCTTCAGGGGTAAGTATGTGTTTATCGGACTACTGAAGGATGATGTTTGTTGATGTTGATTAAGTAGAAATAATTAATTTCGCTGAAAAGGGAAATTTGTACTTTTCATACTGACATTGCCAAAAATTCCTTCCGTCTCAAGCTTGAAAAGTCAGATCCTGAATCAGAATCTGATAATTGAGGCTAAATCCACTGAATTTCAATTCTGCCATTTCTAGTAACAAGATATTCCATAAATCAAGCGGTGAGAAGGTAATAGATGGATTTATGCTGAGATTTTTTTTTGATATTCGTATAAATAATAAGTTATTGTTAATAAAAATGGCGTCGCTTAATTTGCTTATAATGTCGCTTAAGAGCTTTGCCCCGGAATTTTTGTTTGTAATTTCTTCAAACTCATATTCTCCTTCATCTTCATGTTACTACTTCACCTTCATCTTATTCTTCAACTTTTTGTTCCTCTTTCGTCTTTATCATCATGTTCACCTACATTTTCATCTTTTCTCTGCGCCGTCATCTGCATCTTCATCTTCATCTTCATCTTCATCTTCATCTTCATCTTCATCT
>NW_023460424.1:0-36894 GCF_013731165.1 Rhagoletis pomonella | reverse complement strand
ACAACTCTATTTGCCCATCCTGCCTTGAAGTAGATGATACACTGGAACACATTTTGCTTCTGCCCCGCCTTTGCAGGAATTAGGTATGAGGCATTTGGCCGCAACAGTGGACGGCATGTCGCCTGTGGGCTGTTGTCTGGTTCCGAAAACACACAGAGGCAATATTAAAATACTAGCACCACTTCGGACTTCGTCGCGTCCAAAATAATTTTCTTGTTGTAACATTGTCATCAACAATTCACCGATTATGATTTCCAGTATTGAAGTGTTTGACGAACTTTTTTTCTCTTCACACCCTGGCGTAAACAGTGATCCGGTTCGGTGGTGAATCTCTCCTTGAAACTGTGTACATTGTTGGTGGCAATTTCAAAATGGGTGGGATCATTCTCCTATATAAATCCAATACACATAGACTTACTTCAGAGGAAATACCTTAAATATATTATCAAGGAGCGCCATCGCAGAGATGGATTTTTCTAATGAACACTTCCAGTGACATGCAGTACGAAAAATTCGGTTTGTGTTGGAGGTTCCACGCTCCCTTTCCTTTCCTTTTTTTAGCCTATAAGCATCCTTTGAAACTTTTGAAGCTTTGCAAACAGAAACACCGGCTTTCAAAATATGTATATATTAGTACAGACTAAGGAACAAATAAAAATATTAGTTAATAAAGTGCACGTTAATATATAACTCGCTCGATGGCCTTGCGACAGTGACACCCCTATTTTCCTAAAATTTCTTGAAAAACCACTTTTTTGCTAAAGAGCAGGTTCGCGATCTCTAAATGACCTTTAAAAACTATAAAAATAAGCAATAAATTTTCGAATAAAAACGAATAAAATGAGGAGGTAGGGTCTTGAAATTTCCAAAAAAAAAAAAAAAAACATTTTCGATGGGCACCCTAACTACCTACATATTTATTGAAGAGTTCCAGACTCAATAGTCTTTTTATATGATATTTCTGAAGTAAATTCACACAGGAAAATTACATTCAACTTAAAATCGAATACAAGTTGCATAACTATTCTTACGAAACTGCATTCAAAAGTCCAAATGCGTAGCGCGCTGTTTCGCAAATTGCAAAATCCAACGCTTACTTAACTCTGCAGGCAACTAAGAGTCGAATATATGCAAATAATGATAATCTTGATATTGTCCTAGCACATATTTGCAATTAAAGTTTAAACGAAATGCCAGTATTTTTTTATAAAAAAAGTCATAACATCAACTCTAATACCACATAGAGAATTTTTGATAACTTCATCAAAAACGAGAAGAAAACTGTTGGCCTATTAAGGCATGACGTAGATACGTGTAGCCCCGACGGCAGTCTTGATGTCGTTAATTTTGCCTTTTATGGCACTTTTATTATCACGCACTTCGAGTGAGCATTGCCGTATGTATAACCAATAAGGAAAAAATTTGTATGTACAGAAACAAAGGTTAAGCTAAAAATAAAAACAGCCAAATATGCAAGCAAGCCTCAGACGCTAAAAGTAGCGCAGGTTGTGCTGCACTTTCAACAGGTCGATAAAAACCGTACGTACAAATATAAAGGTGCAAATGGCTTAATGTGTAAAAGGAGCAATTAAAAAAATATTTGTTATATCTATTCATTCATAAACTCCGACTGAATTTAAGTACCTAGTAAACGTTTTGTATAATAATGCCGCTCTGATTTTAGTGGTAATTTATTTAATAAAAGCCGAAAATTTATTGGATTGTGCAATCGCTAACGGAAATTGTTAATACCAGCTAAATTGCAGCTAGCTAAAGTGGCAATAAAAATACTAACAGAAGAGCTTAATAATAATTCACCATAAGCGGCATTTCCTACTCAAAGCGGCGATTAACGATTTCAATAAAAAAAAAATATATGATTAAAGATTTTAGTTGGAAATGTGTTTATGAATCACAAAACGGGAACAGTTTCCATTAAATTTTCATTGTAGCGGCTGTGAGTTATTCCTCTAAACTGGTTAAGAAAGTGAAAAAACTGCGTGTATAACTAACTACTTGTTATTTTGTGGCATACATACATACATATATATATACGAGTATATATATAAGTATAACAAGCATACGCTTGTATCTTTTTTCGGACAAAAAACTATACTCTCGCTGTGTCTCCATCAAAAAGCTTATTTACAGTAGGTACAGTATTTTTTTAAAACGGTTTTTTCAATGAAATGAAAGAATTCCTGGTGTTATATTTACTTTCTGTACACCCCGCGACAAAATGATACGTACTTTTAACACAGACCAGGGAAATAAATCCAAATTTCTAACTTTGTGGAAAAATTCCACAAGTTGCACAATGACAATTTTCTAGTTTGAAGCATGATAAAAACATTGCAAAGTAAAATCGTTGTCGTTTGCCAGCAATATAATTTTAAAATTCGAACTCAAGCTCACACACACATTCTCATTTTTAATCTCAAACAACAACAATTGTGAGCAATTTCATTTTTTTATTTTCAATTTTATGTGATTTTAAAATGTTTGCAAACGGCAAAAAAATCATGGCCGACGACATGGTTTTACCTTCTAATATTTTTATCATGATTTGAAGTGTTCATTTGATTTTTAAATGTTTGTTTTGGTAACGGTGCCACCCATTTGCTTCCATACAAAGTTACTCTTTTACCATATTTTTTATATGGAAGAATATAATAACAATGTCGAAAAAAAATTTGAAACGCGAATTCTTAGCCCCTTGAAACGTGCACTTGATTACTAGAATTTAATAGGTTACAAGACTGAATATTTAAAATTTTATTATGAACATAGGTAATTAAATAGAATTTGATATAAAATTAATAAACATTAAACAAACGAAAGACAAAAATGGTCAACTAAACTTTTTAAAGATACGATTGACATAATTGGCCGTCGAAATTCTGGCCATCTGCACAAACTAAACGACTGACAAAAATTTGTGGCCCTCACTCTTTAGAGAAAACTTTACTAAGCCTTTTCGTGAGCAGCATTACCATGTTGGCATTTGAAAGCTATTTTAAGGTATGTTATTGGTCTAATGTAACATTTCTTAACAAAATCAAATTTCGTATTAAGTGTTATTTTCTACTTTAGCAGCACTTCCCTTGTTAACCCTCAACTGTCATCGTGGTGTCAAAATTACTCCATTACATGCTTATCTTTATTTTCTTTGTAATATAATAAGATTATAACTGCGTTATTTTAAGTAATCTCACATTTACACTTGCTAAGTCGTAACCCCAGAGGATACTTGCTGTAAACATCGGAAGTTATGGGCTGGTTGAACCGGATGCAAAATAATCGTTTCGGTAAGTGGTGATTAAAAACGTTCTCTACATCCGGAACCCTGTTAGAAAGTACTCTCAGTTAATTAAAGAGGCAACCAAGTGTCTTAAGTTGCCTTAACATATTCGATATATGTATTTAGTTATATCAGTACAGTAAAATAATGCATTTTTATACCCGAGCGCACTTGTGCACAAGGGTATTATAACTTTGTTCACATAACGGTTGTTTGTAACAGGCAAAACGAATCGAGATAGATATAGACAAATGTATACATAAATGATCAGAATGAAAAGAGAAATCGATTAAGCGGTGACTGTCTGTCCGTCTGTGCACACGATAACTCGAGTAAAAATTGAGATATCGCAACGAAACTTGGTACGTGGACTTCTTTTGGGCATAGGACGGATGGTATTGAAAATGGGCAAAATCGGACAATAACCACGCCTACCTCCCATATAACGGTAATTTTCAGAAATACGAAAAGTGCGATATTTTAGTAACTACTTAAGATAATTCACTCAAAATTGATATTTACAATGAGCTTTAGACGAAAAATAAGAATATTAAAAAATTTTGGCAAATGGGCGTAGCCACGCCTACTTATGGTTACATGTGTATATCTTGGTAACCGCTGCACCAATTTCTTCCAAACTTGGCGCAGTTGTTGGTCCTGGTACAACATATCAAATGGCCGAAAATTTTTAAAATCGGACAATAACCACGCCCACATCCCATATAACGGTAATTTAGAAAAATACGAAATCCTCGATAAATCAGTAAATATTAAAGCTAATTTATTCAAAATTGATGGTTGCAACAATTTTTTATCAAGAAATACGCTTATGATACAATTTTGGAAAATGGGCGTGGCACCGCCCACTTATGATCACATATATGTATCTCGCTAACCGTTCTAGCAATTTGAACCAAACTCGGTATGGTTATTGTGCTTGCCACATAAAAGCAAAGCGTTGAAAATTATTGAAATCGGACTAAAATTACGACCGCTTTTCATATAACGGTATATTTCAGAAATGCTTGAAACTGCAATATTTCGAAATTTAAGGACGCTAATTTACTTAAAATTTATACACCCCTGCTTATCGTGTAGCGGTAGCTTTCGGAAAGGTGGAAAACATATATTTAGTAATTGCGCCGGGTATTTAATGTTCGGCTCCGCCCGAACTTAGACTTTCTTACTTGTTTTCAAGCAATTACATATGCTTCTTAAGCGTCATTGAACTTTCGATCTTTAACTTGCATAATTTCATGAACAAACATACAAGCATATGTACATAAATATGTTTACAGGTGCTAAACACTTATGTACTTGCTAATGCAAATTTTCCAACATATTTTCGTAAGCGTATGCGCATTTCTATATATATATATATATATATATATATGCGTCTGTTTGTGTATTTATGCACATATGTTTATTTGTTTTAAGATTACTGCCAACGAGAAAAACACACAATTTGCATGGTTGAGGAAGAAGAAGAGTTTCAAGAACGTGCAAACTAGGCTGGGTCGCGAAAATAAATGTTGTACCTACGCCTCTAACTTAACCCTTTCACTGCCGTTCTATAACGAGCAGGCTTAAAAAAGAAATTTAGTAAATTTTTTCGGATCGATATATTATCCAAAAGACAAAAAAGAATTTAAGAAAAAAATTTTGTGTCCGTCAAAAGGAAAATATGTACATATATTCTGGAATAATATATTCCATTCACCAAGCGGCCGTTAATGATTGGCTCTTTCTATATCGAATACGTGTTTCGACGCCAGGGAATGGTAAAGTTTTCATCACACTGTATGAGGTGAAAAAGCGATCAAAAACCAAAACCTTAACTGGATTGCGCACAGTTTTGCACAACTTAGTAACAACCCTCTCACCTAAAGTTACAGAAGCGGCTGGGCAGCTAGCTATCTTTACCGGCGTAATAGACTTCAACGGATGCGATGACCTCCTTTTCAGCTTAGCCATCGATTCATCAGCTTAGCCATCGATTCATCAAGGCTCTGACGTAAGCTTTGCTAAATGTATATTTTATACAATTGGCAACCTCCTCTATATAATGAAGTTTAGATGACCATTCTAGTCGCTCAGGAAAATTAAAATACAGTTTTCACATTAAATTTTTAAAAACGATTTCGCGCACTAGCCTGTTTTATAAATTCGTTTCACATAGATACATTTTGAGAAGATAAGTGAAGTGAGATTTGATAAGTGAAATTCCCGACAATACTTTAATTTTAGATGCATCAGTTGGTGCTATATTGCGGTTTTCGTTTGCTTTTAGGAGGGCCAATAGTTGATATGTGCACTAGGATGGTCCAAAAACGCATGCGAAAAAGTAAAGTATGAATTTTTATGCTCTCACCCCTAGGATTGTTCTATACCGAAAAAAATATTCCCATATTTTTTTATTTTGAGATCAAAAAATATTTAGAGGCCGCTCAAAGCGCCCAAAGTTTCCCATGTATTTTATATGGGGAAAAACAACTTTTCATAGAAATGGTATAGAATTCTTAAAAATCATTATTTTTCTATCGGAAAACCCTGCTTATCTGTAGCAGATTGCCAATAATAATAACCAATTGTTTATTTAACCATTTTTCCATTGCAAATATAATTTATAGTTCTGCCAAAAACTCACAAAAACCCCGAAAAATGCAATGTGGAGACCAGTAAAAAATCGCTAGTATCAAAAAATAGTTAAATAAACAATTGGGTATTACTGAAAGTCTCCTGAAGAGAACCTGATTGAAAAATATTCACTTTTAAGAATTCTATACCATTTCTGCGAAAAGATGTCTTTTCCCGTATAAAAATACATGGAAAACTTTGAGCGCTTTGAGCGACCTCTAAATATTTTTTTGATTTCAAAATAAAAAATAGGGGTATACTTTTTTCGATATAGAACAATCCTAGGGGGTGAGAGCATTACAATTGTGACTTTACTGTTTTTGGACCACCCTAATAGCCACTGTGCAGTTAAAATAAGCTAGGATATACATTTAAATGCTTCGAGTTCAGTGGAATTTCCTTAAATAGGGGCCAATATAATGGCTTCAGTCTCTTGAGTAATAGAAAATTGAGGACGAAATAAGTCTGACGGTTCTTCCCGTACTACTTGTAGACTGAAATTCCCTTTGGGAAACATTGGAGAATTGTTTCAATTCTCTGAATCCTTACACCAGCACAAAAAAAAACATGGTGTTTGTGTTTTTAATCAGTCCCACCTACCTACATGTCGGTGTCGACCCCCATTTTTTTCGTTTTTTCTTAATTTACTCGAAATTTAGGAGATATACGAGTCAAACGGACCTAAGATTCGGATTCAGTGGGACGAAATACATGTAAGTCAAATTAAAAGCAAAAACAATTTTTTTTTTTGTGTGCCGGTGTTAGATATCAGAGTTGCCCGAAGGTCCATGTATTTCTTCACCATAATCTGGAATATACTCGGAATCGGACGCACTAAAATCTCAGAGCTCAGAGTCGCTGGTATTTAGCAACCCAGCCACTTCGCCTTCGATCAAACCTCCACCAAAGATTCTTTTGTTAATTCTACACATGTTTTAACATACAAATTGATTTGACTATACACCAGTGGGATAATTTATCCGGTTTATATGGCTGAAACCATACAATTGGGACATATTAACCCGATTCAAAAAAAAACTTACAGCTAATTCAGTTTAGGCAATCATGAAATATTATTTTTTTTTTTAAATAGCTCTACGTACACAGAACTGTGTGAACCACATGATTTATATCAAGAGTAGTTTGCTGTCTAAAACAAAGTCAAAACTAAGTTTTCTTTAGATCTTTATTTATAGCGCGATAACAAAACAAACAAAAATCGCATACATACCTTCGACCAATAAGCTCAACTATGTATGTAGATATCAATCGGACTAAATTCAGATGCAATTAGCACAAAGATAAACCGTTTTTTAAATGATTTCTCCAAAAAATTACTTTTCGATGATGTCCTAATATGTATGACATCTCATCCCCTCTTCAAAATTGGAACAACTCAAAAATCAGATTCCACCCAATTAATAAAAAAAAAATGTATTTATGCAAAAAAAAAAATCGACCAACATTTTTTTTTTAGTTTGCTGCTCTTGCGATATGTACATATGCATTCAGACTAAATATCTATGTATGTAGGTTGGTAGTTTCAAATGTTCTTCTTCCTTCTGGATACTGACCCGGTCTAATTTATGCAAGTCACATGCATATGTGCATACCTACTATATGTTTAAAATGAAATTCCACTACTGACTTAAAAATACTATCGATGGATTTGCATTGCATCTTTCGCACGTACACATATGCATACATTGCACTACACAAAACAAACACTTACATATGGAAAATGCAAAAGGCTTCTGGTAAATATTTGCGAACAAAACTTTTCGTCTTTGTTGTCAGGTGGGCAGGTAGACAACAAAGCGGACAGTTAGTAGATGGCTGAAGACATTAGTCTGTAGTAGTTGTTTACCTGTTGTCCTAACACAAACTTAAGTAAGTACTTATTTAGTACTTAACCGCTTACAAATACTAAGTCAGATTTGAGCAACAGCTTATATGGGCATTAAAAAATCGGCCAATCATAAGGACTGAGAAGACATGCACATGTGAGTAAGTTCAGTGATAAAGAACATGCCATTGAATTAAATAATACAATTTGTTGGAAATCCTTTTAATCAAATTACCTTCATTTCACCACTGCAACCGATTTGGAAATTTTGCATTTTACGAATTTTAGAGCATATGGATATGTGAAATTTTGATTTGCTAGTGAAATTGAGAAATTTTTGCAGCTTGAGACCATACTATATCATATGATGTTGTTTTGAACTAAATATAAAATTAAAAAACAAAAACGAAAGCAATTCACCGGCGTAGGCACCCGAGCAGGCACTTGCTGGCCATGGCGCGTCAGAAGTTATAAAGCAACCTCTGGGCATACCGAGAGGCCATAGACAGCGTTTACAGCGAAACAGTTCTGGCCTACACTGACTCTCGGCCATTTGGCACACCACCAGACGTAGACGTGACAGAGCTTTGTCTGCCTCGGGAGACTCGGGCCACAATAGCCCCACTTCGCTCTGGCTAGTGCAGCAGGTTAAACTCCTACCTGGAAAGAATAGATGCAGATGTACCCAACGAGTGCGCGGCATGCGGCGAAACACCCCACGACTCGAGACATCTCTTTGAATGCCCATTAAACCCTACTCCACTAATGCTTCTGTACCCCTTGGACAAGAATGATTGAGGGACTAGCCGACGTGGGCGGAGTTTTGTAGCCGCTTTAACAACAACTACAACGATGCTTCCCAATTCTGACGGAGCTGGTGGTAATTCTCAACGTAATTTTACACAGTCGTATTATTTACGCGGGATACCAAGTTCAGACATCCGGCATAAAGGTAACTTCTGTTCGTGCTGTCAACACTTTTTTCGTGAGCCTTTTCCACGATTTGGCAAATTAAGGATCTATGGTGGATTTTCCAAGCCTAAAGCCACACTGATAAGGCTCAATCAGTTCGTTGACGGTGGACTTCAGTCTTTCACATAATTCGCTCGCTAGGACCTACCTTTGCTTAGAAGGCTGGTCCCGCGGAAGTTGGCGCGTATGGCGTGATCGCGTTCCTTTGTGGATTGAACACAGCATACTTAAATACCCATTAAGTGATTTCTTGAAAATAAAAAAAATTGATTGCTTCTCTTACATTTAAATAAGAACAGTTTCTTAACTCTTCATTCCATTCTCAGGTGAAAGGGTTTTGTTAGATATATTTATTTTTTTTTTTAAATATGGTTCCCAAGGAGATTTTCAACCAGGTCCAGCTAATTAACGACGTTGAATTGACACGAAAAATTTTAATAAGTGTTAAAAAGTTGAGAAGTGGAACCAATTTTTCTTTGCATGAGAAACACTTTTTCAAAAATACGAAAATTTTAATGCTATGTATATCGACTTTATCGATTATTATTTTTACCAATTCAATCAACAATAATGTCGAAAATTTCGGATATATTTTATATCATAATACATACCAATTGATAGCCTTTTCTTATTTGCGCAAATTACAAGTATATAAAAATATCGAGCCCTAACCGCCAAAAAGATGTAAGCGAGTTTTTTTTTCAAAATTTGATTTTTTTGGGCAGAAATGCATCTAGATGCTTTAGAACATTTCTGAATAAAAAGTACACTTTTGAAAAAATTGCGCTTACGTTTGTTTGGTGGTGAGAGCTCGAAAAACATCATCTTCTTCTTTAATAATTCCATCGGTCTTTTAAATTCGAAAACGGTCAATTCTGTGTGATATGTTTTTGTTTGAAGCCAAAAATAGTATGAACTTTTTCTGTTAGAGAACTTGATATTTAAAATCGTCTGTTACACAAATATATTCCTACAATGCATATATTTAAATGAACTACATTTGAGGTAAGCGTAATCTCTCAAAATATATTCAATTTTCAATTAGTCAGCTGAGGCCAGCTTTCTATAGCTTGTCAGTTACACAAGAAATAAATTTGTCAAAGCATCCACATGCATGTATGTACATACATATTTTTGTTTGGCGGCGATAACCGCTTAAGCGATTTCGGTCGAGTCCAATAAACCACGTCAGTCATACATATATATGCATACACACGCATACACAAATATCAACGGAAAGCAACGGAATGCAATACTCTGAGTGGGATTATGCCAATTTCAAAAGCTGCTTACTGTTGGATATAGGCCATTTGCTATTATTTGGCACTTGGCCTCTTCTGGCAATTGCCTCTATTCGACGTCAATCCACTTCTGCCAGTTGATGTGCAGACATCTTAAATTACAGCTCACTGGAAGCATGAAAGCATCTCGAAAGCTTTAGATACTTCACTTGGCTATTTCGACATCACTAAATTTAAACATACAGGGTGGTCTATATAGCAGCTTTTTTATTAAAAAAAAAAATAACAATGAACAATTTTTTTCGGTATATTATTCGTTTATTCGAAAGAGCAAACATTCCCATTACGAGTATTTATGGAACACGCTTTTATTAATGAGGCTGCCTTGGCTGGCTTCAGAGTAGCGCATGCTATTATGGTTAATAGATTATTCGTACAACATCGGTCCTTAACGACACCCTACAAAAATAAAATTTAACGGCGTCAAACCGCAGCTCCAAAGTGGCCCATCGACTTCGCCGAAATGGCTGATAGCACGTTTACCGAACCTGGCATACGAAAAATCGATTGTGGCATGGACCGTGTGGCATGGCGCGCCATCTTCCTGAAACTAAAGATCGTCCAGGTCTATTTATTAAATCTCTGTCTTCAAACAATCGTTTATTATGCCTCTGTAACATTTACCGTTGACCCAAATGGCGTTCTAACAGCCTTCAAAAAGAGCCTAAAAACACTACATGGACCACCCTGTATATGTATGCACGTATATTGTTATTTGGTAATCTACGATTACTTCTCTCAGTATTATGTAATTATGTGAAGCACTGATTGACCGAAACAAGTATCTAAAATTGATTTACAATACTTTGTCTATTGTAACAAGTACGTCTGCGTATTTCATTATTTTTTAAGAAATTTATAATCAATTTTGGTCGACAAGTGAAATGATTGACATATTTGGAAATGTGTTTATTTATCTTTTTGATACTTACGCACAAGGCATAACAAGGTAGAAGTGATTTCGACATTTCTCTCTTTTGAACTGCGACTGAAAAGTCATCTCTTAACCCAATACTATTCAAAAATGTTTTTTTTTTATATAAATTTTCAATTGTGAGCTGTGCGACTGATTTTAAATACATAATAAAATGAAAAGGAATTGCGAGCGGTGCGTTGTGTTTGTCAAGAGACTGGACAACAAACTTGTGCCTGATTTTAAACCTTCGAATTGTCAAGTGAAGTGACAACGGCGGGCAAATTGCTGCGATGTTTCATTAGAAGACTCTTCACGTGTGGTCGTGACTTTATTTGTTGCCTATCGCAGCCGAGTATTTCTAAGTGGACGCGTTTGGTCCCAGGTGCAGGATTTATCATACCGCATACGAAAAGAAAATCTCCCTTTCATATACATACATGGATAGGCCAAATTTCAAATAGTGGTCTGATAAAACCTAAACCAGTATTCCTTGTTGACATAAAGAAACTGAAAGTAATTTTTAATAATTTAATGGAAAGGAAATTTCTGATAGCAAAAATTTAATAGCTAAATTATTGAATTTAAGTTCTGATGTAAATTTAGAAGAATCAAACTTTTTTAATGTCTAATATACTTTAGAATTAAGTATTTGAATAAAAAAATAAATGCTCAAAAACATTGGGATAGTAAAAGCAAGAAAATTGTCAAAACGGTTTTATAAATGAGTGTGTTTCATTTAGTGTGTAATTTTGTGTAAGTATACATTTCCACATTTACATTAAACCGAAAATTCAGTAAATGAAATGAAGCTGATTGTACTGATATTTGAAATATTTTCATATTTACAAAAACTTTCATTTAAAAAGGGTTAACTTCTTTGTTTACATTTTTTGACATTACAGTCAGGTATGAGAGAGCTCGACTGAATTGTCACTTCTACCTTGTTGAATATGCCTTGCTTACGCATATTTCTAAAAATTATGTAATAAAATAGCCCTAAATACATTCCTACACACTAGATCATAGCAAAAAAAAATCAGCTGTACACCTTCAAATTTGAAGTATTTTTACTGTAATTTGATACCTGATACCTTCGGCGTTTACAGTCGGATATAAATGTATTATACAGGCCAATTTTGGCATCCAACAGACACAAATCTTTCGAAGGGCAATTGTCAATTCTAGCATCTATCTTGAAAGCTTTTTTCTATCTTTCGAAAGAATAATTGAAAGATCTGCTAATGAGGAGGTTTTTCTGAAAAGAGTAAAAACTAAAAAAAATAGTAATTAAAGAAAAGAAAAAATTAAATAATCAAAATAAATTTAAAATAAGTTTCTAAAAACTAAATGATTATAAAAAAAAATTTCTTTTTAACCCTAGTATGCACAATCGACACATATTTTATAACCTTTATTCTTAGAACAAATTTTAAGAATCCTTCCCGATCACCGCGATTTGACTGATTTTTGCAAAGAGAAATGTATTTAAAATATTTATATTTCTTTTAAGCATAGGCACGGGTGCCCTCCAAAAAAAAATAGGCGGAAAGACATATAAATATATAAGATTTAACAAATAACATTGTTTTTTATTTGTTTATTTATTAAATTTGGGCTAATATTATTAATGATAAAAATTATATTTACATAATTTACCAAAATAATAAAAACATACGTACAAATAAAAATTTAGGCACTTAACGTTTGAAAAAATATGTACGAAGATATTCGAAAAACACACAAAAATTTCCGAGCGGCTCTCTTATGACACTGCACTGAAGTCTAAAAATTATAGAAAACTATATTGAAAAATATAAGTTTCCAAAAAAGTTATTAAATAAACAAATTTTTTTGTATTAGTTGTTTTATCTAAACATTACAGAAAATTCTACATGTTCAAAATAAAGATATCTTATTATAATTAAACTAAATTCGACCTTTCTTACAGGTGGCAACTCTCATCAAAATATTTTCAAACCACAACCTGATTAAATCTTTTTCGTCTGACACCCATATTGTGATAAATATTCCAGGCAAATTTTGCAACAAATGCGACATGTTCAACAACTTTGCGATATTTCATGAATCCCACTAGTAACTAGTATGAAAAATTACAAACCGGTGCTTACTTAGTTTCTTTTTCACAGAATTTAGCTAGGCATAAAAATCATATCACAACTTTCCATCATCAGTAATTTCTTAATGTGCTGATAAGCTACAATATTCCAATAGCAATAAGCTGTACTAATTAAAAAGTTTATGGAAACTATCCATATCCAAGCTACCAATGTCAGAAAAGATTGATATGCAGGTATGCACATGTATATTATGTATGCATATACAGTATGTACCATAAGCGCACACAAGGGTGGGTTTTGGGGTTCAAACCCCCCTAAAGCTAATAACCTTAAATGGAAACTAGGGATATTCTCGAAGTCTTGCATGTAGCACGGATTGTATGAAATGCAAAAATACTATTCCAAATTTGCAAGAGTACGAGAGCCCCCTTTTGCAAAATGGTTGCAAGCAGCGAAACTCTGTATCAAATACGAAATCAATATATGTACAGCAAAAAAATAAAGTGAGAGAAATGAGAGGAATGGGAGAAATATGTACCAATTCCAGCAACAAAGCAACTAGCACAGGGTGGTATTTATCTTGCTATGCTGTTTTTCAAAATAAATATATGGATTTCGGCGTTGAAATGTTCTTCCTCATGTATTTTGTTGTTGTACGTTTGCAAGTTATGCAATCGGTGCTACGTGCAATGGCTGTGCAAGATTTCGAGAATACCCCTACTATATCTTACGCTTAGAATTTCAAGAAAAATAAAAATAATTATTTTTTTATTATTTCTGTAGCTTGAAACAAATTTACGAGCATTTAAATATTTCATGAGTGCTACAAACTGATTTAAGCAATTTTGATAAAAGAAGAAACTTTTTTCCATTTCTTGTGCGTAATTTTATATGAATTTTTTCATTTTTCTTGAGTGCTCCTAAAACTTTAAGTGCGAATGAAAACATTGCCCTAAAAATATGCATTGCATACTCACTTACTGTTGTTTTTTACACTTTACAGCCTAAAGAAGTTTACCACTGATATACACCTACTTAACAAGGATTCGAAGATTCCACCAAAATTAAAACTTTTAAAAATACAAGTTCAGTTATGAGGCAATCGTGAAATATGACCATCTCCATCGAAAACCAGTAACCAGTAATCGAGGAAAATTAACTTAAAGTTCTGAACACATTGAAAACGACGAGCTACGGACCACAGCTTCCAATTTGTCATCTTCATTATCTAAACGCTTTGTCGATGGCGACATGATTTCTTTGAACGCGGCAGCGACATCATGAATTTGTATGAATTTGACATAAAAGAAGAGGAAGACCCTTATCTGTCGCCAGAAAAATAGAAATAGATCTAATCTGGCCACAACCACAGCCGTCGCGTAGCCCGGTCGTCGTCAAAATAATTATCTACATAAGAGTACGTGTTAAAATAATTTGACAGCTGTGGTCCGTAGCTCGTCGTTTTCATTGTGTTCGGGCTATTAAAGTTTAAAAATTATTCCGACAAATTGAGCGGAGGCTCTCCATTTTTTTGAAGTCGGTTAAAAATATTTGAGCTCTTTGTTAATTTTATGTAAATAAAGTTTAATTTATGAAACTTTAAAACGTTTATTTATTTATTATATACTGTACATAAAACTTCCATAAATGTGTTTTAAAGAGCATATTATCTGAAGCGAATTTTCAGTATTTTTTGGTGATGTATAAACCCCTCCCAAGATATAATCCTAGGTGCGCCCCTGGTATGTACATAACTAATTGTATATGCTGAACGCATTAATTAGTGCGTGAATGCACAAAATAGTTTAGCTGCTCGCTGGTTTAACCTACCACAGCAGCGATAATGATTTTCGATAATTGGATTTTATTAGCAAAAAGTGACCGAGCTTGCTGGGAAAAGTAGTCAAACCTGCGCTACCGAATTCAACTCGTTATTAATTATAGAGAGATTGAAGTGATAAGTCGATGTTTAAAAATTCATGAAACATTTATTGATTTGATTCCTTAATCAGTTTGTCAAATACAAGTACTCATTTTAGAAAGCTTATGTGGGAAATGTAGAAAGTAAGATCTTAAAAAAAATATGAACGCATTTACACGAAAATGACGCTGAAAGTAAATTGTATAATAACTGGCTCGCAATACCTCTTGCGTTTATTTCAATTAACTGACTACAATTTGGAACTAAAATAAAATAGGCTAATGCAGGATTTCCACTAAATGGAAAATATATCGAGCCCTAACCGCCAAAATAACGTAAGCGACATTTTTTTCAAAATTTTCTTTTTGATGCAGAAATGCATCTAGATGCTCTAGGAATATTTCTGCATCAAAAAGAAAATTTTGAAAAAAGTGTCGCTTACGTTATTTTGGCGGTTAGGGCTCGATATTTTAATAACAAACTTGGGCATTAAAAAATTATCGTGTCATTACGTTATAAAAATATTAATTGTCCCTTATTGTGAATTTCGTAGTGAATACTCGGAAGCGAAAAATGGAAGTCATGTTAAGTCTGATTAAGTTAATTTCCGCATGGCATTTTTTAAATGGCACCCATTTCTTGTCAATTCAATGCCTAGGGAGAATTCGGTATAATGAACATATGTCTGTATGTTTGTACTCGTATCACTCAAAAATTAATACATGGAATCGAATGCAATTTTCACCGAGGTACCTATTGATAGAGGTCTTACTTAAATTATAGAAAGAAAAAAATTAGAGAGTTGGCACCTGTTTGAAAATTGCAGTTTAAGTAAATTGATAAGATAAAGTAAATAATGCAATATGGCTGAGAAAATAAAGAGGTTACAGAAGGCTTACAGCCGAAAATATTTTTTTTGAAAGTTGCCACCTGCTTGAAATTTTTCTAATTCAATTTAATTGATAAGATAAATTCAAAGTTTACTGCCAAAAATGTTTTTGAGGAGGATTGCCACCTGTTCGAAAACTTTTATTTAATTAAATTGATAAATTAAATGAATAATTAGAATACGGTTATCAAATACAAAAATACATTTAAGGCGCTCGTACATTATAAATATACACCCTCTTGCCAATTTTCAGTCGGATATCTCGAAAACTGAGGTGCTAGATTGCCTTCAAACAGACAGACTGACGAACTTGGCAAAATCGGCTCAGCTCGACGTTGCACAGTGTATCATTTCCATATTCTAGAGAAGATTAATTACATTATTTTATGTCGCCAAATTTCAAAACAACGTCAAGAATGTTTTTAGAAATGCCTGATAAAGATGAAACAATAACAACTAAAAAATTTAAATCAAAGTGTATGGCGGGACGGGGTTTGATTTGGAAAATTACTGAGGGCAATAATATTTAAACTTGTATATTTAAAACTGAATCTCAATGTTTAATTTGTCGGTGTTATGTGATTTATGCAACAATTGCTAAAATATAATTTTGGTCTTATTTTTTTAGGTATGATCCTTTTAATGAATATGCATTTTTGGGATTTTAGTAAACTAGGACTGAGTATTTCAGTTAAAGTAAAACAATGTTGACTTAGACTTATTTTTAGCAAACTATTATTTTTATTAGACCCGAAAACTCGTTATCCGCCACTATTCGATAAAGTTTGTATCTCAGTTTATTTGCCACTCCTCTTAGACTTGAAACAACACAATTTTAGCTGCTGGAAAGTGCAGGTTTTGATGAAATTTTCTTTTTTCTGGCCTACTGGGAATTTCATTTTCTTCGAGTAATTCATTTGCATTTTATCTCGGTCGAGACAAATTCTTGTATTTTTGCTTTGAATAGAAGAAGCCTGATTCATTACATTTCCAATGGTATCCCATTTTTGTAAATAGAGCAAGAAATATTGAACTTATAACGGAATTATGATGACCCAACTTGACTTTTTTGTCGATATTTTCCACGCCCATAATTAAAAAAAATATATATTTATTTTTAAGTCCATTTCTGTCAGTTTGTCAGTCCTGTTATAGGGAAATTCTAAATATAAATTTTAGGCATTTTAGCGTTTGTAATTAATTAAATATTTCAGTTTTTGCATTTTTTAAAATTGCAGTTATATAACAGGGTGGCGTGACAGTAACTATAAATTACCAATTTTTTGTAAGAAGCTTCGCCTACCTTATAACGTACCCTGTGCAAAATTTCATTAATCTATCTTCAATAGTTTTCGAATTACAGAATTAAAAGCAGCTAGATGGGTCAAATCTTACACTGTGCGTTGTGATCATCTAAGTCTACATTTTCGTTGATAAGTCTCTTCTTTCTCTGGAGCTTACAAACATCGGGCCAAAGCTATAACACCAATTCATGTAATACCCTTCGACTCGGCACCCATTGGGTGGTAAATGAAATCAAGAGTGCCCACGAATAAAATGACCGGACCACGGGCAGAAGTGCCTGTTGCACTTGGGATAACCATCTGGCATAATTTCTAATAGGAGAGAGGCAAAGTTTTTTAGTCTCGGCCCATGCCAACCTTTCGTTTTAGTGTCATAAAAGAAGTATGAGAAGAAGAAAGAATTCCGCGATGAAGTGCCTTATTTTAGGATTGTCAATGAAAAAACAATAGTCAGTAGAAAGTAAGTTTTTCCGATTGACATAATACTTATACCAACAAAAGAAATACAGCAGAAAAGTGGAGTTAAAAATCACTGAAAGCTCAAGATAGTGTATTGAATATACTATATACAAAGCGTCGGTATGCACACACACACACATATGTAAGTACAGAGACTTTAAATGGTAACGATTCTTTGACGGCACAAATGATTAACGCACAAACAGGAATTGTTACACTGTTTATCAAACAAATAAAATGTCACATAATGTTTACATAAACACATAATTTACAGAAGGCAATACTGCTACAAAACAACTACCAAAAAAAAAAAACCCGAACTTGTCTTCGAGTAGTGAATACAATTGTATGCAGAGGTTCACTACTATTGATGTTATTTTAATAACAAAGCAATGCTGTATGTTCACATAAAAGCTAGACATGTTATTTTCTTTCGTAGTACTTATGTATGTTTTTACATATGTATTTATTCATGTTTGTGGGCGTGTTAGCAGCTGGACTTTAGGCCCAGCGAAGACGTATGTGCGGTTGTACGTTAGCTGCCAAAGATTGAAAATACATTTGTTGCCACATAATGTCACAGTTCTTCTCAGCAGTTTGAATATATGTATATACATACATGTATAATACGAACAATTAGTACATATCTGCATGTATACTACTTACTTTATATGTCGTGAGTTACGGTGTATCTTAATAGTAGTCGTTACAATACATTTGAACAGCAAATTGTAAACGTGCTTTACAGTCTTTTAAATAGCAATAGTTGTCACTAATATTGTTCAAAGAATGTCTTTAAAGTGATTTATTACTTAAATAGATATTTAAGTATGCCTGTATGTATGGATACACAGCTATGTACATCTCCCACTCGCTACACTGAGAAAAGAGTTTAGTTACGTCAACTAGATGTGTTTTCCTCAACACAGAGTTTGGTTATACTTACAGTGATTGGTTATAGTTACCAAATCGTGTGTTTAGAGAAATATATTTAGCTGACTTTTTCTGAGTGTACTTTGTGTTTCTCTGTTGATGATTAATGTGTTGTGGTAGTGGCAATATATTCAAAATATGTTTATCTTTTTACTATGTGCATGATATGTGGAAATAACAACAAGTTTATTTTTTTTTTAAATAGTAGTATGCATATTAGGATGGTCTAAAATAATAAGGTCTCAACCCTTATTATTTTTCTAAACGAAAAAAAGAATACTCTTATTACAAACAAAAAATATTGAAAAATACCGCAAAGCCCATAAAGTTTTCAATATTTGTATTTTGTATGTGGAAAACACTTTTCAGTAGAAATGATATAGAAATCTTGAAAATCAATACTTTTCAATCGGAAAGCTCTTTTTCTCTTAAGCAGACTAACAACTATTTTTATAGCTCCCCCAAAAACCAGTAAAATTGCAATAGGGTGAACGATAAAAAATCGTTCGTATATAAAAATGGCGTATTATTATGGGAAGTCTCCTAAAGAGTTTTCCGATAGAAAAATATTTAGTTTCAAGAATTGTATACCGTTTCTAGTATTTTGTCCTACATAAGACATATGGAAAACTTCTTTTTGATTATTTGTGTTTTCGACAGGGTAGTGGTATGATGTATTGTGGAACGATTTTCCGTCATCCCTTGTCAAATTTGTTTTGGAGACAAACCGGTTCCGGCGTTGTGCCATCTTCCGTGCCATTTTTCGTTCTCGTGACCTTGAATTTAACTTCCAGATCGCTTTTGTCAAATAGAACGTGGTATTTTTTATGCCGGCCAACTCTCCACTAGAAAAAGTAAATTTTGTTCCAAACTAATCTTGAGGTTAAATTCAAAGTCACGGATGGCTGTCTACTTTGGCACCTTACAACTTTTGTTTTAACACTTTTTGGATGCAAAGCTTATTCCAAAAGTTATTTACGTGCGTCGCTTGAAATGGGACACCCTATATACATATGCAAAAATACGCGAAGCTCATATCGCACATTAAAACTTCATTTGCTCGGGAGTCAACATTTACAACATTTTTTCCGAAAATCTATTCTAAGCAGCTTAGCTTTTAAGAGTACAAGAAATTATTTCCGAGACTTTCGAACCCCTTCTTTTAAAAATGACCATCTCCTGGCCGGAAGTCTACAAATGCAGTCACCATATAACAGCGTGCGACAGCCAATTTTACCCACACAAAAATTATTACACTTACAAAACTCCGGCCCAAATCTAGTAAAACTGCGAATTTAGTGTTTCTCTCTGACGCCAGGATTTTTTTTAACAACATTGAAATTTCAAGGATATATTAATTTAAAAAATTATCAAAAAAATTCAGTGCAATTAAGAATAACAATATGGGTATAAAATAAACGATAAACGTCACTGTTGGCAGTTATAATTTCGAAAAAGTAGAGAATTTCGTTTACTTAGGACCCGCCATTAACACCGATGTCAGCATGAAAATCCAACTCAGAATCGCTCTTACGACAAGTACTATTTACTTTGAAGTAGGAAATTTAGAAGTATCTAAAGTCCTCTCTCGACATACGAAAACCACAATCTATAATCTAACTTTTTTAACTAGGCCAATCTATAATCTATAAACAATGAAACATCTGATGAGGCGGCTCTTGGAGTATACGAGAGAAAGATTTTTCGGAACATTTACGGGCCTTTATGCATTGGCGTCGGTGAGTACCGCAGATGCTGGAACAATGATAGGGATGGGTAGTGGGGGGTTGAAATTCGATTTTTTTCCGAATTTCGAACATTGCCCAACCATTCGATTATTCGATCCGAAATTTGGTGGTGCAAAACCGATTTAATTCGAATTTTCGAAAAAAAAATTTACTGAAAATTTAAAAGTTTGTTTGTAAGAATGATAACTCAGATCGAAAAAGAGATTTGGTTGAACTTACATTTAAGTGATTAAATATCCGTATTAACTAAGATTCATAACCAAAAATTAATAGAAACAATAAATGCTTTTTTCTCAAATAAATATCTCAAAAAATCCCAAAAAATGTATATCATGTATTTTTTTATCAATTAAAAAAGTAAACATAATGTATATATAAGCTCATTTTTTTGGTACGTATGATGTACTTTTATTTAATTTTATTGCTTTACCAGAACAAAAGAAATTTGCACATACTTATACATTTATACATACATACATAAGTTTTTCATTTTAAATCGAATAAAAAAGTCTTATGACTGATTTTCACTTTGTCAAATTCAGTCAAATGGGATTTAAAAGCGGTTTATCGATTGATTTGTATCAGGATAGTTCTTTAGTCGTATACATGCGCTGCTAAATCGGCTATCTGTCAGTTTATGGCCCATAATATCATCGGCAAAGGTATGGAAAAAGGAGATAAAGTTGTTTAAAAATATGTTGCAAAATTTTGGCGTCAAAATATGACATATTGAAAACCAGTCTTTACATTTAATGACAACTTATAAATTTGCAATTTAAAACAAGATCTTAAAGTAAATAAGATAATGGGGCATGAAAAGTTCTATCAAGCCATACTAAAAAGACTTTAGTCGAATTTCGAACCTTCGAGCTTTACAATGACATGGACATAGTGCAGCGAATTAAAATTCAGCGGCTCCGCTGGCTTGGCCATGTCGTTCGAATGGACACCGCTGCTCCAGCTCTGAAAGTATTCAACTCGAAACCCGCTGGTGGCAGCAGAGGAAGAAGGAGACCCCCACTGCGATGGAAAGACCAGGTGGGGACGGACTTGGCTTCACTTTACATTTCCAACGGGCGTCAGTTGATACAAAAGAGAAACCTCTGGCGGGCTTTTTTAAACTAGGCCAAAATCTCTTAGCCGATTAGAGCGCAGAAGAAGAAGAAGAAGAAGAAGAAGTATCAAACTTTGATTGCGTTCTCCCACAAAATTAAAATTTCGCAGTAAAGAGAATTGAATGTTAGGCGTGCGATATATTCGTGTAGTAAAAGGCATACGCTTTTATTTTCTTGTTTAACTTAGTAAATAAATAACTTGCATTGTCATTTCTTAATTATCTCGTTCCGATAAATATTTACTTTCATGTTTACCCATAGTCACTCGCCAATAAAAGTGAAATTTTTAACTAAATAAAATAAGACAATAAGTTAGAAAGAAAGCAATTGTAATGCTAGTAGGCGAATGGAGTGGGGAAACGCTGTAGGCACACAACACGCAATGAAATGCCTAAAGTGTCTGTCTCATTTGACGTTTAATGCGTTTTCTTGTCATTTATAAGTGGCATTTAATTTGAGAAAGACATTTAAATTAAACAAATGCCGAGTGGATGAGTGCATAAAAACATACATATGATTGTGTATTTATGTATGTATGTATGTGCATGTAATATATTTTTCAGTATGTATGGTATATTTGTAAAATTTTTTTCACCTCCCCGTAGGAAATGTGAGCACATAATAATGCCTTACCAGCAACTTATGTACATCTCACCCGGCAGTCCTTACCATTTCACTGCCGAATCTCCCTTACTTTAACAAAGACGAGGCCGCTTTATGGAAGTACAAATTTAGAATGTGCCTTTGGTATCATATATAGTATACTTCTGAGCTACTTTACCAAGCAAAGTATGTAGAATATAGAGTAGTCGCTCGGAGTAGTTTGCAAGTGACAACGTAAGGCGTGAACGGAGGTGTTCATTTTTTGAACTACTAATAGATGACACATTGGTCGTAATGACAACGTTTCTACTAATGGAGGTATAAGGTGCATTAATAAGTAAAGAAGTAAAATAATGTGATACCAAATTTCGTGCTTATATGTATTTCCTACCGGCTACATTTACAGCATACATATTTAGGGAATTCACAAGGCGTGTTAAGCGTCGTAAAATCTTAAGCTTTACAGTTTTTTAAACTTTTAAACTACACCGAAATATTTTTAAACTGAGAGAAAATATCTCATTCGCTCCCCCTAAAACTATTTTAACCGCTATTTTACATACAACAAATTTAAGCTTAAGATTTTATGACGTTTAACAGGTCTTGTGAATCCCCTAATTATGTATATATGCAATGGGCTCGTTAAACTGTTTGAATATTCAATTAACCGCTTGCATCTTTATTAGCCCGTTATTGATATTCAAATTTATAGTCGCATGTGAGTATTTACAAGCAAAGACCCTACAAGTCCAACTAGTATTCGAATTAATTATAGAAGTGTAGATATTCTATAAGACAAAAGGTAATTGTAGTAGCCAATGAAATACTTATAATTATTAAACTTCACAACAACGTCACAACGAACATGCATACATAAGTACGTACATACTTACTTGTATGCTATCGGGAGAGAATTAAGATTTTCATAGCGACAGTAAATTTGTACACATAAGTTCAGACCCGTACTCCTTTTCAAGTTTTGCTCTTCTTTTGTACTCCATTTCCAGCTATTAATTTTTTATCATATACAGCGTGTAAAATAATAACTGTCTCACAGTTTTTTTTTTTATTAAAGGGTTATTTATAGATTTTGCGAAAAAAGTAGTTTATTGTTAATTTTCCACATATTTTACTTAAGTTTTATTAATTAGTTTTTAGATTTTAACCTTTATTATGTTTGACCAGCGGTATACATTTTGAGAGAAAAGCGCAAGCGGCACACAAGTTACTTTATTACATATGTATCTTCTATATTGTTCTCATAATAAGAATAATTTTCTCATATAGGTAAGAAAAAAGTGTAAAACTTAGCCTTATCATAACCAGAATTTGATCCTCATAAGAAAAATTTGTCGTCAGCGGTCATATTTTCTCCATTTTGAAAGTTTTATAGTAAAACTAAATTACAAAAATGTAGCTAACTTACGCAGTTTAGTATGTAAAATATTACGTTTTTGCGATAATAAATTTAAGATTAAAGATTGAATTTTCTTCATACTAAATAACAATTTACAAAATAATTAAAATTTTGTTTATTTTTGGGGCTCTTTCCTTTTTTTCGAAGTAAAATGTTCATTATTACCGATGAAATTTCATATTTTTTTGCGACAATCAGAAACAACGAATACAGCCAATATAAAATAATAATATATAACATAAATATCTATACTAATAAATATTTTGAAAGCCGTTTTATGTATTCGCAAAGCTCGTGAACGGCAGAACCGAGTTTGTTCAAAGTTCAGACACCTGCCGCACGTGTCCCAAGGATGGTTTTAGGCTAAAAAAATGCTATATGTTTAGGGGGCGTGGCACCTCCAATACAAACCGAACTTTTTCATACGCCATATCTCTGGATGTGTTCATGGTAAAGTTCTGGAACTTGGTACGGAGATATACGCAATCAACCGCATATTCTTGAAGAAAAATTGGAGCTATTTGAAAAGGGGGCGTGGCACCTCCCACACAAACCTAATTCTTAATACTGCATATCTCTGCATATAGTAAATATAAGAGTGAAAGTATCGTGAAGAGAAACAGAGTTTTCCGATCGAAAATATTAGTTTTTAAAATTTCTAGACCACCTTTACGGAAAATTGTTCTTTTTTCCGTTTAAGCACAGGGAAAATTTTTAGGGCTTTGAGCACTTTCTAAATATTTTTTGATATCAAAATAAAAAATTAGGGGTTTATTCCAACAATCCCAGGGGGTGGGGCATTAAAATTCGGACTTAACTTTTTTTTTACCACCCTAATGGAGCGTAGTATAAAAACCGCTTAATTCATATGCACATCTAAAATCCGTACTCGGTTATTTAAATTTATTCATCGTTAACAGTAGCCACTAAAAAATGAAAATATTAAAAACAGACTCAGATTTTTATTGCGAATTAATGCAAACCTATCAAAAAATGCCATATGTGCCTTTTATGACTTTAACACAAAAGCAAGCATATTTCGCATCCATACCCACTCTAACGTCCAAGCAGGCATTGTAACTGCAAAATAATATATTTAAGGAACATTTTAAAAGGCCATACAATTCTCCATACATACACACATACAAATGCTTGGACACTTCATTTTTGCAATACATTCAACTTAATCCATGTAGCCGGCAACTTTGGCAAGCAAGAAGCCAACAAAGGACGCAGGTTGGTTAAAATGAAGAATATGCGTGAGCTTTACGATTTCCTTTGGGCACTGCATTCCACGCTTCGCTTAGCATTCCTCAACTAACTAAAAAACTGTCTCAACTCGTTCCAATGGCGGTCCATGAACTGATTTACGTCGTTGATGGCAACATTTTATGACCATTTTAGTAGCCAAGTAAGTAAAGAAAGCAAACAAACGGCTTTCCAGCACAAGCAAGATTGCGTAGCCACGCCGCTCGGATTTGAACAGCGCAAAGCATATGTTTCAATTCCTTACAGCCTCTCCTGGCTCACCTCAGACTTCCTTTTTTTCGTCACACTGCCTTTCCGAACTTTATTTGCCCATATTCTTGGCATTTTTTATGTGCATTTAACATATGGAATATGCAAAAATGTCCGCACCCATTGAGATAGGATACTGAGGCGCTTGCTTCCTACATTTGGTAGTATTATGTGAGATTTTAATGACAAATTATGACTGCGTAAATTATGGCTGCTTCGCTTTTATATACATACATACATACCTACATATGTATCTACATATTTCATATGAATTTACAGAAGTAAGCGCAGATGTGTTTACGCAATTTTATGAGAGGCAGCAGCAACAGCAATTTCGAAAGTAATTTGGTTGCTTTCTATTTGGACAAAAAAGTAATAATTTAAAGTCAAATATAAAACATTTTCGTGATGTGCCCGCATGTCCTTATGTGAGTCAACGGCGAAAATGGTTAACAAGCCAATATGCTTTGAAACCCTTTTTTGCTGCTGGTGGCAAAACAATTCGAGTGACTTGCGAAAAAATTTAAACGTATCTACTTTTTTTTTTATTTCTTCCTCCCTTTCTCTGTCGCTCTGTCGTTAGCCTTTCTGGTTTACATTTGCTGACATACACTACGTTGTCTACCTTTATTCAAAACAATAAAATTATTATTATTGCCGCGCATGATGGCGCTGCTATTGCGAAATTCAGCTAAGCAAGCCACCGAAAGAATAAATACTACGTGTTTTTCTATTTTTGTACGATTTTTTTTTTTAATTTTTTGTAGTCGGTGCGCGTTGCATATGCCGCTCACATTTACAGTTATAACCGGCGTAATTTCTCAACATCTGTTGCCCGCCTCTTGCCAATTTCTACCTCAAGCTTATTGGTTTAGCCAACTCTCACTACGTACCGTAAGTTATTGCGCTACTTATCATTGTGGTGCAGGTATTTTTTCTTTACTTTTATTAGATTAAGGCCTTTTGTGCCAACATTTTTTTTTATCATTTTGCACTTACCTCGCAGAATAAAATTTATCGCTTCTTCATTTTTTTCTGTTTCAGTTTGTCGCAGAGCTACGTGCGTGCCAAAGGGTTTCACCAGTGCAACAACGGCGTTCGGTGCGTAGCAACAGAAGTATACTCCTTAAAGCTAATTTTCACCTCACTAAGTACAACTAAAAGAAAAGAGAATCAGAAAAAAAAACACAGTACAGTAATTTAGTATATCTATATATTAGGGCTGGTCAATTCGTAGACATGCGAGATTTTTCGGCTATACCAGAAACCATAGCTCTAAAATCAATTTGGAGTTTGCCAAATTGTGCTGTAGTGTCGTAAAGAAGTGCTTCAATTTTGTATACAAAAAAATTCTATACGGGGTTTCTTAGTATGACGAATGCATTTCTTATCTTATCTTTTTCTTAAAACTTCCACCATAGGGCGCAACAATGAAAAATTTCACATTTTCTTCGGAACCAATTTTCGCAATTTGTCAAACTTCAAATTGATTTTAGACCCATGGTTTCTTAGGCAAATATGCTTAGAATTACTCGTAAAATCCGCCTGTCCTATACGCGCATAGTCCAAAAAAAATAAAATTGACCAGCCCTAATATACATACATATGTACTTATGTACATATATCTCGTTTTAATGTCGAATCGTAAAATGTGCTTTAACTTTTTTATTTATTTTTTATTATGTATAAATACACATTTGTACATACACCCTCATCCCTCACAATGCCTGTGAATGGATTTAAGTGTACAAGCTTAAGGCCATGTAATAACTTTGTTCAAAAAAAAAAAAAAAATGCTCTTCATCGAAAAACAAATACTTAGTCCACACTCTCTACTTCGAAAGCCGTTAAGGTTATTTAATGCTTCACAATTACCCCAACTCCATTTTCTATATGCGCGTACTTGCTTCCTCCCTGCCATTGTTCATGCAATCTCTTAACCCAAATCAACCCAATTACATTAAATGACAACTCATTTTTTATTTATAAATATATAAATATGTTTGTATAGTTGAACGCACTTTTCAAAAGCTAAATTAAAACAAATGGTTAGAAGTTTATTACACATTTACCTACCTGAGAAATTGCAGATAATTTACGATTTTTCAATCTAAAGAAAACCGTGTAGCTTGGCGGTAATTTGTTAATTTTTATTCCAAAACCAGTATATGCAGTAGTACTTAAGTACCAAGAATGATTGAATACAAAATTACGCCCATCAAAGAGAATTTTTGAAAATAATAATAATAATGATAAATGCCCTAAAATCGTAGATTTTTATACGTTTGCCGCTCTCGGGTGAATGGCGATCAAAAACGTGCCCAACTTTCGTGAACTCCTGCACCCGGAAGCATTCATATAAATTAGTTAAAATTATATTTTTTTATTGTTTTCCCCTATATAATTTAGCACTTGTTGTAAAAAGACCAATTTTTGTAAGAAACATTTTAGATATATCATCTTTTTTTTATTCGAACTAAGACGAATAAGTGATCAGTCAGCAATCCCAAAAGTAGTCTGCTGTCATATTTGCTCAATGAAAGTAAATAGCTCGCTAATTCCTAAGAGGTTGAGAGCAACACGAGGACATGTTTTAAGTGCATCCACAACAGCTACAGATGTTGTAAAGAAAGCTCCAGCGCCATGGATTGAAATAAAAGTGAAGCCTAGTCTGCTTCCAACTGGTATTTTCATTGCGGAGAAGCCTTACTCTTCTTAGTCCTCGTTCACTACCAGGGCCATAAGCTTTGGTTTCATATCCAGCTTTAAGTAGTATACACATTTTAAAGGCTGATGGTGTCGATATCATCTGTGCCAATAAGCTCTTACAAAAAAATCCTGAGCAATTTAGTTTTGCAGCTCTTTTCGTTCTGCCGTAGGCGACTTTAAAATCTACAATGAGAAGGAGCGTATCGAACCAAGATTTGGCGTATGGTGAAACCCTGGCATGTGGTGGATTTGTCGCCTTGCTCGTTTATTGGACAGAGCAAACTTAAAAGCACTTATGAATTTGTTGTTGTTGTTCCTGAATTTCTCACTTAGAAGGTTGACAGCCGCACTGGCTTTGCTGTTTGATTTTTACCATGAAATCGCTATTCAAACCTCACAAAAAACAAGCAGTGGGCCATAGATTTCTTTGTCCTCAACTGGGGCTTCAGCTCCATCCTCTCAGCTTGTTTAGAGCTCTCAGCTATCACTTTTTGGTAGTCCCTCGGATCAGTCTATCTCAACATACTAGATTTTATTTCTCGTCTTTCGATCTAGAGATGGCCAGTGTTCCTTATGAATTCTTTCCTGCTTGACGCAGTGCTGCACATTCTCGCTTCTCAGTCCGTGGCGAAGTTGGTCAGCCTCAGTCTATTGTGCGTCCAAAGATCGCTTCCTTGAACTACTGGAATTGAAATCATTAAGCATGATTTGAATATTGTAAGAAACCAACGTAAGGGTTTGAATATAATAATTAGGCAGGCTATGGCGACGTCTGCGTGAGCTGGGAATCTGGTCCAATAATCTGTGTGGTTTCTGGGAATCAACTGAAGCAACTGGTCCTTTGATGTAGACGATGATAGACTCAATGTGACCAATGAGAGAGCCCATACTCTCCTTACATCCAGGAGTTCTCCTGGATTTTTTTTTGGAGTCTATAGGAATAAGAGATGCGTTGTGGTGAGTTGATGGCACAATAGACCCTCGAGGCCGCAGTACAGTGCATGCCTCTTTTTAAATATGTTCATCTCTATGGGTTGCTCATGTTTCCCAGGCTACGCCAATGCGGACGTAAGAGAAAAAATTTAGTACAGGCGAGCATATGTAATGACATATCCAGAACTCGCACCTTACTTACTTAGTCGTTTGCCAGTGATTTTTTTTTAGCATCTCATCGATATTTGTACATACATTCTTGTACATTTAGTAAGTTAATATTTAATGCACTCTTAAAAAATTTATTTATTTGACCATTTCAATTTTTAAAACCTAGCGTATGTTTTCTGCCTGGTAAATAAAACTTAAGCGGAGTCCGAAAATGTACATATATGTTTGTAGGTAAATAAATAAATGCATACGTATTTCTATGGACCTAATAAATCATTCAGTGTAAACGTTTTGCGATAAAAACAAGACAAGCAAATATATCCAAAACCGTATTCATAATTCAAATAACAAACAAGCAAAGGTAAGTGAAATGAAAACAATACCAAAAGCGACATTTAAGATGCAATACGTCAAAATAGTAGAATAGAAAAGTCAATGCCGCATGAAAGTGAGTCATAAATAAATCAGTACTACAAAAATGCATGCCACAATTGAATTTGAGAGACTCGAGTAGAAATAAGGGCTCTAGAGTGCACCAAAATGGTTAAGCTCCGACAACGAAATAGCTTAAGCCACTCTTGCGCTAGCAAATGCTATGGAAATGTAAAGCAACACAAAAGGAACAGCAAGATTTCGGCTGGCAAGTGACATTAGCTGTCATTGGTAAATGGAGTGTGCACTGCACTGAAATATATGTAAGTTAAATGGAATGATATATTGCACAAGTGAAAGGAAAAGTATAATGAAAAGTATTTTTGTGTGTTGTATTGTTATGCATACATAAATATTATATATTTGTACATATATCTAAATTAATTAAAGTTGCTATCCACGTTACTATGTATTTATACATGTAATTTAACCCGGCGGGAGTGTGGTAACAAAATGTTTAAAATACTATGTGGCGGGGTATTCTAAATATACCCGCATAAAACAACATTTCTAAAATGTAGGTTTGTACCTAAAAGTTAGCATTAAATAAAATATTTTCAAATGCATCAGATAATGTTATAAATTAATTTAAATGAAGCGAAATGTGCCAATTTAACACTTTTATATGTATTATAATTTAAAAAAGAGGCATTGCCTGTCACCGCGGCCACATTTGTGCGCATCTCTAAGGATTTTAAGATCTAGGTGCCATCAAAATACGTGCAGCATATTTTGCCGATATGACGTAGGGTTTCCTATTTACACTGGACTTAAATTTTAAGAAAACGTCATACATACTTTTCTTTAAAATGCCGTATCTTGGAAACCTTTTAAAGAAACTAAATGAAAAAAAATGTATTTCTTCCGTCTTATTATGGGCTTTACTTGTATATTTTTTGCATTATTGTGTAACGTATAAGAAAAAAAAAAATTTTTTTAAATTTTTTTTTTTTTACTTTTTTTTTTATTATAGCATTTTCAAAAATTCTTATTTTTACATAAAAACTTATGCGTATGGACTCTAGATCAGTGCCCGCCAAACACTTTTCTGGGAAACGAACTATATTCGGCATTTCACATGTACACAATCGGCTTCTTACACGTACACAATCCGAACGTCAACAGAAAGAGTAGAAGAGCAACAAATTTTATTTAGTTGCATGCAAACAATAGGCGAAGCAGGTTGATGACGCACTATTGTTGAATAAAGTAGGTACACTGAGCAGAATGAATGAATATTCATTAAAAAATTTTATAACACAATTTTTTGTACATACACCCCTAGAAATAGGTATGTATATGGTACCAAGTCGTGCTTTTTCTTCATATTAAAAGAACTTTGTGAATTATGTATTTTTTTTTAATACCAGACTAGTTCTCAATTAAAACATACAATATGTTTTGTTATTTATCTTTTGGTTTAATCGTTATTTTAAATTGTTCTTGAATGTCAAGTTTTACCTAATTTTAAAATAAATATATATTAGATATATATATTTTTATTTTATTTCTACTTGAAATCAACGAAATTTTCTTTTAATAATCAGAGTACTCGAAGCACGTTATCTTTTTTGCTCAGAAATCCACACTTAAATTATAAAAAAAAATAATAATAATTTTGTACAATACATATAAAATTTTACCAACTTTTTCCTTTCTTAGGGCCGTTAACTTTCATTATACGTTTCTATGTTGTTTAGATCTAAAAAATAGCGCACAATGAAAAAAACGGCAAAAAAACATACCAAAGTTTTTATAATAAGTAAACACATATAAATAATAATATAATAAAACATAGAAATTTTTCTCCATGCATTACCACCAACACATTCTAATTTTTTGTTTCATAACTAATACATTCTCATTTTAAGACTTTTCTCTTTTTGGCGGGCACTGCTCTAGATCGTCTAACGCTTGAGCAATATGATAAATAGGCATTGAAATTTTATGAAATTGTATATTTTTGAACGAGGAAAGGGGTGTAAAATAACAAAAAACAATACGAATAAATCATATTAACTTTATTAAAGGGTCTGAAATCACGAAAATCCCTTCAAGGAAATGGCAGAATTGAACTTTGTTGTTGTTGTTCACTAGAGCAAGTCTTGAACTCCTGAAATTACAACAAATTCGTACACCCGAAGCCCTTTACCAATGGGGTAAGAATGACACTACCTCACTTTTGCCCACAACAAACTCATTTATTTAACATGGCGATGTCCTAGGAAGCAGTCAATTGCTTTCTCCTGCATGTATTTTCAACAACTTTATAATGCATTTGGCTTAAACAACTTCAAAATCAGCATGTCTCGTTTGAATAAGCTTTCGTTCTGCACTTCATAACTGCATTTTCATAACTAAGAAAAACCGAAATTAAAAATTTAAAATTGAATGAGATTTGAGCATGGACATTATTTGCTGCGACCAATTGTAGCAAACATCTTTGCACGCTCAGCTACAGCCAGACATATAAATGTGCTTTCAAATGTTCAGTTTGAATTGTGTGCAAACAGCAAGTCGACTGTCCGACTCTGCATTTAATTTCAACCACCTTAAAGTCAATTTGGTTTACACCACTTTAAAGTCGGTAAGTTTCTTTTGAATACGTTTGCGTTATGGACTTCACAGATGCTTTTTCATACTTCCAAGACACAATTTTGTTTTTTTTTAGCAAAAAGAGTAAAGTAGTTTTTCAATTAGTTGATTTAAAAAAAAAAAATTGTAAAAATTAAATACTTTATGCTTTGTTTTTTTTTTTCAATTTTTGCTTTAGGATAAATGTTACATACATATGTACATATTTATAATGTGTGTTTTTTGTAAAATATCAAATCAAATATAAACAAGAAAAACGCAAGACATATACAATGAAAGAACGTGTTGTTGTCACAACTTTACTACACCTGTTTTTTTGCGAAAAATCTGATTGTTTCACGCGAAAGAGATTAAAGTTAAAATTCATAAACAAACGCTGTTAGAGAAGCATGGGAAGCATTTTTTAGACTTCTTGCTTACATTGACGTACAAAGGTACTTTGAATACCACAGTCAATCGATTGCACATGCCAAAGCGTACTATAGTGTATGTATATTAGGGCTCGTAAAATTATCCGACTATTCGACTAATCGGTTAACCGATTATTCGATTCGTAACCGTTCGCATGCTTATTAGTCGGTTAATTGTATTCGAATAGTCGCCCGCCTTCGATTATTCGAATAGTTGCTTTGCTTCGACTACTCGAGCATTGTAGCAAATCGAATTTCAGCAACCGAACTTTCATTGAAATTTCTTTGACAAATGAAAAAAAATTTATTTAAATATATACATGCACACATATGTATGTATATTCAGATTCAAAAAATTAGCGGACGCAAAAGGAGCTGGGTTTGGGATTTTTTCGAAAAAACAGAGGACGAAAAGGAAGTAACATGTTCCATATGTGGTGCAGTTTTGTGCTACACCTCCTCCACATCCTCACTGAACAACCATTTAACAAAAATCCATAACAAAAATCGCAAAATGAGAGGTAGGTATTGCTTTAGCCATTGTCTCGAAAATATTTCGCAATAACATTTCAATAATTAGCGCACATTCTTGCAAAAAAAGTTTGCCTTAATTTTGCACATGCCATCTTATATATGTACTACGAATGTAACAAGACTTTTCATATATGTATATGTATCTGTAAATGCAAAAAAACTCGAACTTAAAATATTCGATTAACCGAAAATGAACGGTTAACCGAATAATCTAAAGTGAACGGTTATCCGAATAGCCGACAGCTTTCGACTACTCGAATATTGCTAACCGATTAACAGTAGTCGACTTCAGTCAGATTCGAATAATTCGGTTAATCGATTAACCGAATTGCCCGAGCTCTAATGTATATATATGATTTTTAAGAAGCAATTCACTGTCCGCATATAACTTGAATAAACACTCTGTGTGCTTGCGCTTTCAAGTGCAAGTAAATCAAGAACACACCGCTTTAGCACTGAGTCTGCATAATATTTACACCAGATTTGAGCAAATAATTCTCTGAAACGCATCATGAAAGCCGACTTTGATGTGTAGCTGTAACCAGAAACGAAAAAAATAAAAGTGCTAACTAAAAAGTACATAAACTCACATACATACATACATATTAACATGCATATTTAGTACCAAGGCATCAAAGAGCAACCCATTATAAATTGACGGCAGCGCGGCAAGGCTTTGTCGGCTTTTTACGGTGCGGCTGGCATTGAGTGGGCTGGTCAAACACGTCAACAAGTGGAAGATCTACCGCACCGCTGCTGTGTGGGGGTGAAGTGTTCACTACTACTACTTTGAGAGGCAGCTGAAGATGAGTGGATGTTCTTTTCTAAAAATTATAACTTTTATGGAATAGATAAAAATTAATAAAAAAAAAATTTAAGGTCAGTGTTACCACTTTGCTAAGTTATTATAAAAATTGGAAGAATTAATTTTCGTTAGTTAAAAAAAAACGATTTTAAATTTAACGGGTAAAAGTTAGGTTCCTATATTCGGCTTATGGCCCCATCGGAAGTTATGGCATTGGAATTTCGGCGGAAACGAAACTATTCTGAACTTTGCCAACAATTGGGAATAAAAGTTCTGTGAAGTGGTTCAAAGGAATTGCACATCTAATACTACAAATATAGGAAGAATATCCTTTGAAACTTACAAAGTATCTACCAGTATTACAGATGATGATAAAACTGAGTCTCATTACAATCCCCAAGTGGATGCTCATTACATCTTAATAATTTTTATGGCTTTGCAAGGGAAACAGAAAAGTGGTTCCTCGATATGTGTTCATGGTATTAATTTTTGTCAGTTTACAGTTCTTATTAAAGACAAAGTAATAATTTATAAAACAAAGTATAGGGTACATTAGAGCTGGAGAAACATCGATGCATCGATATCGTCCCCTTATGACAGAAAATTTTTTTATGAGACTTAACTCTGTATTCATGTAATTTACGTTGTAAAATATGCGGTTTCCATGTACTCATGTTATTCTGGATTTTGGTATAACATAGAACATCCAAGGGTTAATCTAGTCATTTTTGGATATGCAGTTTTATATCCCATCCTATTTTAGTGCAAGTTTCATCTGGGTAAAAAATCACGTGGATTTTTGAGAATTTTTTCTTGGAGACTGCCTTTGCGTTTTTTATATAACAAGTGAATTTTAGTTTGTTGCAAAAGGCCTCTTGCATTTTGTTTCGTAAGAAAATTAAGCTTATATGGAAAAAAGTTTTAAAATCGTCACTAAAACAAAAATTAACAAAAAAAATTTTTTAAGCCGTTTGAAATTTACACTTCATAACATTGTATAGGCTATAAAACTACATACCCAAAAATGTCTTAAAGATTCAGATTAAAAGTTGAAAATTTGATGAAAATTAATTGAATTTTCCTAAATTTTGTATAAAGTTTGAAACTGTGATCTATATGTGTTTGGTTAAACCTTGGTCAGTATTTTTAGAGAAAATAACACACAAAAACTTTAGCTCGAAAAACATTACGAATATTAAAAAAAAAAAGTAAAAAGTCGGCGGAGCCGAACATTAAATACCCGGCGCAAGTATTAAATATATGTTTTTTCACCTTTCCGAAAGCTACCGCCACATGATAAGCCGGGGTATATCAATTTTGAGTAAATAAGCGTCCTTATATTTCGAAATATTGCAGTTTCAAACATTTCTGAAATTTACCGTTATATGAAAAGCGGTCTTAATTTTAGTCCGATTTCAATAATTTTCAACGTTTTGCTTATATGTGGCAAGCACAATAACCACACCGAGTTTGGTACAAATTGGTAGAACGGTTACTGAGATACATATATGTGATCATAAGAGGGCGGTGCCACGCCCATTTTCCAAAAATTTATCACAAACGTATTTCTTGGTAAAGAATTGTTGCAAGCATCAATTTTGAATAAATTAGCTTTAATATTTACTGATTTATCGAAGATTTTGTATTTCTCTAAATTACCGTTATATGGGATGTGGGCGTGGTTATTGTCCGATTTTTTAAATTTTCGACCATTTATTATGCGGTACCAAGGCCAACAGCTGTGCCAATTTTGGAAGAAATTGGTGCAGAGGTTACCAAGATATACACATGTAACCATAAGTGGGCGTGGCTACGCCCATTTTCCAAAAATTTATAATATTCTTATTTTTCGTCTGAAAATTATTGTAAATATCAACTTTGAGTAAATTATCTTCAGGAGTTACAAAATTATCGCAGTTTTCGTATTTATGGAAATTACCGTTATATGGGAAGTGGGCGTGGTTACAGTCCGATTTCGCCCATTTTCAATACCAACCTACCTTGGATTAACGGAAACCTACATACAAAATTTCGTTGAGATATCTCAATGTTTGCTTGTGCACAAGTGCGCTCGGGTATAAAAATAAAACGTGCTCATTCGTTTGAGGCACTGTCATCATTATATAAATAGGCAATCATGATTCCTTTACACCCCTTTTACGGCTAAACTATACTTCTAAGGTATAAACAGTTATATATCATTAGAAAGGTATTTTGATGCTGATGTGCAGGCAATTTTTAAAATTTCAAATCAGTTTAAAATAGAGCGAAAAAATCAATTCAAAAAGTCACACCAATACCAATGCACACATGTACATGGTTGGGGCGGAAATGCCCCCTAAATGTATGCTTTAATATTGATAGCGAATTAAAGAAACGTGCTAAGCAGCAGTTCAGGAATAAAATGTATGTATGTATGTACATGAATAGATTAGACTCAAACAAGGAAGAAGGTAAAGTTGAGTATGGAGAAGAAGAAAGTGATAAATACAGAAATTAAAATAAAAGTAAAGAAACCTAGATATAAAGACAAAGAGGAAGGAAAATTTAAATACCTAACCTAATAACAATGGTGGGGGTGAATATGTAAATGAAGAAAAGAATGGACATATTTAGATCAGGATAAAGGAAAAGATAAATTGAAGACCAAGACGACGAAGATGAAGATGAAGATGAAGATGAAGATGAAGATGAAGATGAAGACGAAGATGAAGATGAAACACACCACAACTTAACCCCCACACCGTAATTCACCACACTTCAACTCTCTCACCACACCTTAACTCACCACACCTCAACTCACCACACCTTAACTCCACACACCTAAATTCACCACACCTTAATTCACCACACCTCAACTCACCACACGTTAACCCCCCACACCTAAATCCACCACACCTCAACTTTCTCACCACACCTTAACTCACCACACCTTAACTCACCACACCTCAACTCACCACATCTTAACTCCCCACACCTAAATTCACCACACCTAAACTCACCACAGATAAATTCACCACACCTACACTCACCGCACCTCTTAAGCCCATCACACCTGAATTCACAGCGCCGTAACTCCCACACCCAATTCCACCACATCGCAAACCACCACACCCAATTTCCCCACATGACATGATATCACTTTATGTGGCATCAATGACATTGCTTTAATATTGATACTGAATTAAAGAAATCTGCTAAGCAGCAGTTTAGAAATCAGATTTACGAAGATTAAGATTCATGCAAGGAAGAAGGTAAAGTTGAATATGTAGAAGAAGAAAGGGATAAAGGCAAAGATTAGAATAAAAGTAAAGAAACCTAAATACAAACGAAGGTGGATATGAAGA
>NW_023460423.1:24220-36912 GCF_013731165.1 Rhagoletis pomonella | reverse complement strand
AGATATGCAGGATGAAATTCGGCTTGTATGGTAGGTGCCACGCCCCCTTTTCTAATAGCTCTATATTTTCTCCATGACTATGCGATTAATTTCGTAAATCACCACACCAAGTTCCAATACTCTATCAAGAACAATTCTAGGGATATGCAATTAGAAAAATTCGACTTGTTTGTGAGGTGCCATGCCCGTATAAATTCCCAGTACTCTACCATGAACACTTCCAAAGATACTTATTATGAAAAATTCGGTTTGTATGGGAGGTGCGACGCCCCCCTTTTCAAATAGTCCGAATTTTTCTTCATGAGTATGCGATTGATTTCATATACCTCCATACCAAGTTAAAGTACTCTACCATGAACATTTCCAGAGATATACAGTACGACAATTTCGGTTTGTATAGGAGGTGCCACGCCCTTTTCCAATAACTTCAATTTTTCTCTATGAGTATGTGATTGATTTCATATATTTCCGTACCAAGTTCAAAAATTTTACCATGAACGCTTCCAGAAATGTGCAGTATGAAATATTCGGGTTGTATGGGAGGTACCACGCCCTCTTTCCAATAGCTCCAATTTTTCTGCAAGAGTATGCGATTGATTTTATGTATCTCCGCCCCAAGTTTCAGTATTCTACCATGAACATTTACAGAGTTCTGCAGTATGAAAAATTCGGTTTGTATGGGAGGTGCCACGCGCCCTTTTCAAATACCTCCAACTTTTATCCAGGAGTATGGGATTGATTTCATATATCTCCATATCAAGTTCCAATACTCTACCATAGATACTTTCAGAGATATGCAGTATGAAAAATTCGGTTTGAAAGGGAGGTGCCACGCCCCCTTTTCCAATAGATCCAATTTTTCTCCAAGAGTATGCGATCGATTTCATTTGCGCCAATACCAAGTTCCATTACTCTGCCATGCACACTTCCAGAGATATACAGTATGAATATTCGGTTTGTATGGGAGGTGCCACGCCCCCTTTTCCGATAGCTCCACCTTTTCTCCAAGAGTTTGCGATGGATTTCATGTATCTCCATACCAAGTTCCAGAACTATACACTGAACATTTCCAGAGATATGGAGTATGAAAAATTCGGTTCGTATGGGAGGTACCACGCACCTTTTATATATCCAGATTTTTGTTAGCCGATAACCGTCTTTTAAACGTCTGCAGCAGGTGTCCGAAATTTCAAAAAAATCGGTTCAGCCGTTCTCGAGCTTTGCGATATATGTACATAGATGGATAAAAGTTGCTGCTTTAAAAAAAAACATAGCAGCAGGGTTTTTATGCGTAATTATATACATACATATGTATGTACATAATAGGGATGTTGCGAATGTGGAATTTAAGACACCCGCGGATGCGAATGCGGATTTCAAATATTTTTAAGAAATAATTTTGGTTAGTACATTATGTGATTTAGATAAATAAAAAATGGAAAAGTTGCTTAATTCCTTTTTGACGATTGCATCGGGGATGTTGGATGTACTTCCTGACTTTCATCTCCACGATCTAGCATCATGGCAAGATCGTTGTTTAAACACCGTTGTGTTCCAATTTGAAGAACTAATTCTTTTGGTTGTTTCAGAATTTGGAGAACCTGTTACGTCATCAGCATTTTTCGATTTGATTTTTTGTAATTCATTTTTAATCCTGTCTTCTGTGACTGGTTTGAAAAATGTGCGCTTATAGCGAGGTTGTGAATAAGTGGATATGACAAATAAATTATTATTTTCTAGGAATGAAAATTTCGAAGAAAATTCTGTTTTGAAAGTCGTGGCTGCCAGAAGAATTAGTTTAAAATCTTGTTATTTTGTTAAAAAAGTACCCCGTCTTTTATATTAATTTGAATTATGGAATCACGGACGATAAAGGTCTCAGATTTGCTTAGTTCCCGGGTGACTTCTTGGAAAGGTTCGCCTGTAATGAATAGCTTGTAATTAGATTTTCCTAGTTGCATGCAGTCACAATTAATTACTCACCGCTGTCGGTACCATAAGCAATCAAATCCGTTTTGTTGTTCCATTCCATGCGCTCAATGTGTTTTGATATATTTTTTAAGGCGACATATCGAACATATCGTTAATACTATTTTAAAAGGGCGTATTTCACATTGTCGCTGAAATGCAAAAAACCACAACTAACAAATTTTTTTATTGGCTAAAACGATGTGGGGACTTTTGATTCTATGAAATGCATCATAATCAATCAAGACTTTAATTTTGGATTTTTAGTTAGTTACGGTTTTTTGTATTTCAGCGATGTTACTATACTATACTAACGATATATTACATGCCAAGTCCCACTCCTCAATATATAAAATTCACCTTGAATTAATTCTTATTTAATTTGTAAACTTGGCTGTCAACTTGTTTACTTATCATTTTATCTTTATTTCGATGCGTGCTAATTTTGACAATTTACACAAAATTAAAATAAATATTTTGGTTTTCGAACTGAAAGACTAATATAAGGAAACACGGAACTTATTTTATGAGAAAAAAATAACTATACTTTTCTAAGAAAAAGTAGAAAACAACTAGCGATGCATCCAGTTTTTTCAACAGACCTTTGGCAAATAATATTCGATAGTTACATAAATCTTACCTAATTAAACGCGCAAATAGTCGGTTTTCTTTATAGCCAGCCGTTGAACATTTCCACTGGAAATACCTACCTATTATCTTACTCTTTGACTTTGAATTACGAAAGAAGTGCACGTAGGGGGGCAGTCTTAACGTAGCATCCCCACAGGCAAAGAATGTTGGTTAAAATTTATTGTCTGCCAGATATACGATTTATCAGTGCACTTGCACAATATTCGCATTCGCAAAAGCTCCGCATTGATTATTGCGAATGCGAAAGCGAATGCGAATGTTAAAATATCTGTTATTTATGTTAGTTGCTCCTTGTGGCAACATAAACGACTCTGCATACATAATTGCCTATATTATTTCTCCATGAACTGTACATGCATATTTGTTTTGTTTTTTACATAAGAATCAACATTAACGTTAACATTAGCACGTATGTATATGTATATATATTCCTTGCTTTGCGCTGTATTCCGTACGAATTAACAGCAGAGGGCGCTCTCAGCGCTGAGCAGCGCTGTTATGTGGGCATGTATGTTAGATTCATTGGATTTTTAAAGTCCTGCAGTTCCATTTTTAGGGAAGTATTTAAACTTTTTTTTTCCTAAGACAATGAGAAGCCCATCCAGAACCTATAACCGAAATTTCAAAAAAATCGGTACTGCCGATCTTGAGCTTTGCGAACAGAAAAAAAAACGGCTTTCAAATTATATATTAGTATAGATTTAACGCACCGAGATATTCACAAAAAAAAACAATTTAAATTTCGCAGGCCTGTGTACTTTTTAAATCAGGGTTGTAAACAAAAAGTCATATTTTTAATAAAGGATTATTTTATAACTTGGATTTCAGAGGATAAATTTTGTATTCTTAATTACGTATTGTAACAATATTGCGAAATTTATAAAGGCAGCTCGATCGGATATCCGAATCCGGCTCTTATTTTTTACATAGTATCCGGAAACCGGTTATCTGGAAAAATCTCTATCCGGCACATCCCTAATTTTAAAGATTCTAGAAAGGTTGGAAACTGATGAAATGAGAGGGTTGTCCAATCTGCTCCTGCAAAAGCTTGTTCTATTGCGGCAATTACAAGTGTTCGCAAGAAAAGAAGAGCTCATGGAAGAATAGCTCAAGGTAGCAAAAGCTTCGAACACAGAAACACGCTAAGGGCCATTTTCTCATGAAACCTTTATCTTTAAAGCACACTTTATAAATAAAGATTGCATTAAATTTATAGTTGTGTTTAAAGTAAAGCATTTTTTGGTATCGGTAAAGCAAAATCAAAAAGTACAATAAGAACTTACAATGACAGCAAGAATTGCCACAAACGTACAACAAACACATAATTTTTACATTTATAACCACCGCGGCGAAAATCTCAGCTATAAACTAGCCTTTCTACTTCAAAATAAAAACACAGTGCTTCTAATAATACTACAACTGTATTGTTGCCAGCTTGAATTATATATAAAAACTTTTGAATTTTTCATAGAAAACGAATTCCCCGAATTTCCCCACAACATATCGTTCCCCAAACATTAACCACAAAAATTAAAATTTCTCCGAATTTGGGGAATTACCCACAAAAAAGGCAACGTTGCTTGTTATACTCCAATTGCGAAAAGCTCGTGGTATTACGATATCATCATCAGCCATGGAGCAATGGCATAGCCCTCATTGCCCATCAAAATCATCTAAAAGTTCACGACCTACAGAATTTTTCCAAACTCTCGAGTCGTGAACGGATCCTGCCCATCTGCAATAAAACCTTGATATCTTCTCATTAGCATTACATGTAGGGATGAATCGATACAAGTAAATCCAAGTACATACTCAATACTTTTCTCAATTTACCAAGAATTTTTGTACTTGATACTTTTTACTGCGATCCAAGTAGGTATCGAAAAAAAAGTACTTGTATCGGAAGGTGACAGGTAATAAGGTCAATTGACTTTATTTCCCACCCTGGTGCGAAATAAAGTCAATTGACATTATTACCTTTTCAAAAGCGAAATAAAGTCAACAAAAATTTGGAAATGAAGTCATTGACGCTATTTCCTCATTCAAATGGAAATAGCGTCAACAATGCTTAAAGTATATCGATTCATAGAAAAAAAATGTTGTTCTTACAATAAACATTGCCCCGTAAGTGTTGTATTTTAATAGATGAAAAAGGTTATTGCCAAATCCTCAGTGTTGTGATATTAATCCACACACAATCATGAACTACCACCATTTGATTTTATTAAAAAATTTAAATTACGAATATGTAAAAACACGATGTGAAAAACTAAACGCCTGCGCACAGCTGGAATACGAGAAATATTTGAAGAAAGAGTGTAGAAATGATCCATAACTTGCAAAACATGTTTCGTTTCCACAAAAATAAAGCGAACATTATTAAATTGAAGAAACAGTACATGTCCAAAAATCCCGGAGGAACACTGAAAGAATTCTGTGTTTTAAATTAGCATATTTTGAACGAATTCGGAATGTCTAAGGTGGAAAATAAACCAACTTTTCTATAAGGAAACAATTATAGAAAAAGAATTTTCTTACACTGTATTCATGTCTCCGCCACCAATTTGTGACGACATCATTTAAAAGCAGCTAAGGAGAATGACGACACTCTTTATTAGATGGCACATTCAACGAGGCAATGTGCCAAAATGCGGGTATTAACAATTATTGATTTTTTAATATCGGAACCGAGATCATATAAGTTAATTGATTGGTTTTCACACACTTTTGAAACACAAATTAAATGCTTTTTTACTGCAGATAAGTTGTTGCCCCAAAACACAGCAGAAATCTTCCAATCAGGGCTGGCAACTATGCTTAGTTATGAGGTGCCATATTGAGGATAAAAAAGTGCTAAAGTGTGCCAAACAGAAAAATAAAAGTGCCAAAAAAGGTGTCATTCCTTTTAATCATTCACATTTAGCAATAAAACAAAGCTACATTTTCCAAACAAAAGTGCAATCATAAAATAAGATAAACTAGTTGAATAGCCTTTATAAATTAGAAAATTTTAGTTGAGAAAAAGAAGTGCACTCAAAGGATTTCACAAAAATGTATTGAAATGTTATTTTTTTACAAAAGTGCCATTTTGGCACTTTGTGCCAAATTGAAAAATTGAGTGTCATTTAAAGTAAAATAGGGACAAATGGCACGGTTTGAGCCAAGTTGGCATCCCTGCTTCCAATAACTTAGAAATATAAAAATGTGAAATTTTGTGGGCTTGAATTTATTAATACCCTCAATTTGCACAAAAACTAATTTGTGATTTTAGAAACCATCTGGGACTTATTACCTGTCGTTATATAAGGTAGCATTAATATCATTGATGAAAGTTAAAGCTTAGGTGGATTTTTATATCGGAATTTCATCTTTGTGAAAAGTGTGCAGATAGAGGGTATTTTATTGAATATAAGCCCTCGATGTTTAAAATATATAAAAATTTTATTTCAACGTATACAAAAAATAAATCTACCTGCATTACAGCACGGAGGGAGACGGGGAAGGGGGGCCGGGGGGCCGCGGCGTAGCGTGACGTGGTGTGCGCGCCGTTCGCGTGGGGTACGCGGGGGGCGAGCGCGGTGTGGCGCCCTGACGCGGGCCGCCGGGAAGCTAAGCAAATTTAATGTTTGAAAGCGAAATATTGTCAATGGATTTTATTTCGTTTTTAAACAGGTAATAATATCAATTGACTTTATTTCGCACCAGGGTGTTATTTTTCTTTTGTTTATTACATGTTTATTATTTTTTTTTAAGTAAAGCTCTTTTTGTAACAAAAATCATTTAAATCCCAATTTTCGACTTTGTGCAAAAGCTATGAGAATTAATTCTGCAAAATTTCACCAAAATTTCAAACTTTTTAATCAGAACCTTTAGAAAAAAATTTGGGTGCAGTTCTGTAGCTAATTAAAATTGAATACATTAAAGTGCAAGTACAACGTGCTGCTCATTCGCTTCCCTATCAAAAAATTGTCGAACATACTAACTTTGTACGAAAAAAATGCGTAGCACCGTCGACAAAAAAAATTGCCACTTAAAACTTGCACTTTATTGTACTAAAATTGAACGAAACTTTTGTAAACAATTTTGTGGAGTAAAAATCTCCAGAAAGATATCCTACAAATTTGTGATGCTACTGTAAAGATGCTATTTCAGGGCTAATACATACATCTAAGATCGTGTAAAAAGGTGTTAAGATCTGTTAGCTTTTATGGAAAAAATTAGTAAAATAATTTTTTGTCCGTATTCGGTTCGACCGTAACTATACATAATTGTTGTTGGGACATCTGTCCCTTGCGAGAGGCTCTTCTCAAAAACAGGTACAACTATATCAAAATCTGGAAACCGCCTTTCAGGAAAACACTTGGAAAAGTCGATGTTTTTGGGAAATATACATATATGTAATACTTCTATATTGGCAGTAAGCTAACTTCTCAATGTGTAAGAATTCCGAAATCAAAGCGAGACAGTCTAGTACTGTTTTTGTGAATGTATTGTGTACGTGAGTGCCGTTTTTGTGTATGTGTTGTGTACATTCCCTGCAGTGCTGATGAATCGGTAGCTACCTGATAAACTCCGTCAATTACCGACCGACTACTTGCAGTGTATTTTAGCGATTACTTTTACAAGGCAATGACCTAGGCGGTAGTCACCATCGGGTCTCTCTGCACTACTGGGAGTTACTGAAGTAGTTACTTGCGTGATTTATGGGCGCCCTCTGTCGTAGGTTTTCGCTATTCTGCTTTCGACTGGTTCGATTCTGCACTACCATGTGCACTACCACGGGTTAATAGAGTACCTACTTACCTAGGAGTCGGTGTGGTAGCGGTTCAAAAGTATCAATTGACTCCAGCAGTACTGGGGGTTGTTATTTATAAACGTATGTGTTCCTTTTCTTTCGTACGTGTATATTGATATATCTGCACTGTCATGTTTTCGGACGATACTAGCTCTTACTGCCAATATAGGAGTATTACATATATGGAAATATAACAAAAAAGGAGTTATTTTCTTAAATTCATTTTATATGAAAAAACTTTATCTATGTATTAATCTTGTAAAAATGTCTTCTGTTGTGTTTGAAAGCAAATACTATACAAAAATAATTCTTGTCTTAAATTTTTGTATGAAAAAATACTAAAAAACAAAAAATAACTTTGAAAAATATGCAAAATCGTAGTTCTAAGTACAAGTACTCGATACCTTTCTGATACTGAGTAGGTATCGATACCTTGTTTGATACAAGTACAAGTACTGATTTGAGTAATACCTTGATGGTATCGATTTATCCCTAATTACATGTGACCTGAACATTAAACGATGCTTATCTGTTAATGAATTCGTTCCCATTGATGATTGGCTTTAATATTAGTACATGAGTGCAATCCAATGCTTCGATTGCATTTGGAAACTTGAATTTTCTTTGCCATTCTGTTTTCGCCAAGTTCATTTTCCGTTCGGTTTGAGGAAACTTTATCCAATCGGATGACTTTTTTACTATTGAACGAGATACTTCGCAAACGGTCCTCGAAACCGTCGTTTGGTGGATTCCAACATCTCCACAACACCTACCTTCCAGAAAGCAGATATATATATATAAATTTGGGTTTAATATGCAAATTCAGCTAATCCATTATTAAAGTCACTATTTACTTGGAGCCCGGATCACCAATGCACCGAAAGAAAGTCGGCATTTTAAGCTCATTTGATAGGGCACCACCTGTGGTCTCATGATTTTCTGGCAAGAAATTAGGTTAAAGCCAATTTACATTCTCCCGCGGAAACCGATAAAGCGCCCGATGTTTTAAATATTCCCCAGTTCGTCTCTTTTTGAAAGTTTTCTTTCTATTTTCTAGATGCAAAACATCGCCATGATATGGAATAAAAACGCAGTCTACCTTCTGGCACACTTAAAAAACAAATAGCAAACACTTATTTTTTTATGCTACTCACCACATCTACAGAAACATAACAGTAGAGAATGGCGCCAATTTGACGTCCTATTGTCTACCAGCAGATAAATAATCGGTAGAAAAGATTTACAGAAATGAGCTACAGGTTCGCCAAAATAGTAAGTTAAGTTAAGTAAATTAAGTCTAGGCTAAAGCTTTGGTTTTCTTGAAAAGCGGTGCTGTAATATTACGACCGAACCATACTGAACGATTTTCTCAACGCTAATAGCAGTACCGCTTTTGTGTAAATCTATAAAGTTTATTAGGACTTCATTTTCTTCGGTCGTGCATGCACTTTCCATTTTTTGATTAAAAATTTATAGAAATATATATATTTAATGCTTTTGTTTTGGTCAATAGAATTGTAAACAAATTTTCTAATACACCGCAACAAATATGACGTTGCCGTCAAATTACGTTACGGTGTATGTTGCCGTCATCTTAGTTTCCACCTGGTAATATTTACATGGCAACGTTAAGTTACGACAGCTATTTTACGTTACTGCTTTCGAGGAAACCGATGCTTTAACGATGCCATCCGCGGGTTTGTGAAATATTTCGGGATTGACAGCACTACTGTAATGATTACTTTTATTTAGTATGGATGTGTGTGCCAAACCATAAGAGTGAGTATGTATGTACATACATATACGTTAAGTATAAAAGTATCGCTACAATTTTAAAACTCAGTTTATTAAGTCGAAGACAGCCGCCTAGTGAATATCTTTTGAGCCAAACATGTCGTATATTGGGGCAAACACTTCGGACGCCGAGTGTGAAAGAGGGGAACAGCAAAAAACTCGTCATGCAGAATTCGTTTCAAAATTGGCTGCTAATAAGTTGTCCTTGGATTCCAAATGGTCAAGTAAAAAAGACGACGAGTCTGGGTCGGAATTGTCTTACTCAGAAAACTTCTTGACACGAGGTTAGTGATTTAATTAGTGTGAAAAAGCTTACTGTAAGTGGATAGCAAAGGTTTTCTGAAATCCCGAGAAGTAGCCATTTTCGTCGTTTAGTTGTCTAATGCAATGAAACGTAATTTTTTAAGTGATTCACAAATTTTAATGTGATAAAAATAAAATTAACCGGAACGCAGTGAGGCAATGATTCAATTATAACGTTCGGTCGTTATTGTGATAAAAAAAAAGTTCATGGAATGTAAGTTCACAAGAAATAATCCAAAAATAACTAAAAACGAATATTAACTGTTCGAACTACTCCCAATAGCTGCGTGACGGATGTATCAATCATAATAAAATAAAGGACCATAAAGAAAACTAAAATAAAATGTATCCATAAGATACACAGCGATAAGTTAAATACATTGGACTCAACATCTGCTTATTTTACGGCCGCTTAGTGGTAAAAGGTCCATCTTCTAGCTTTGCAGCGGACGCCCTCCTCAATGAATTAGGGATCAAACGATACCAACTAGTACAAGTAAATACTTGATACTTTTGTTGCGATACCAAGTATTTTTTTACTCGACGCTTTTCAATCCGATACCAAGTAAGTATCGATACTTTTCTTTCGATACATTGAGAACACTCTTGAAAAACGTTTTGTTTTTAAATGCAACATTGGTACAAGAGAATGCTAGCTTCAATTTACAACGGCAACTCTATTATTGGCATTTATGCACTATTCTTCGTCCAAATTCTTAATTACTTTAGGCAGAAAATATTTTGAAGTAATTTTATTATAAGAAAGGGCTAATACTAGTGAGCCTCATGAACTAACAATGTATTTGTCAGCACCTACATATATCATCTATAAAAAACATAACCCCTTAGACGAGTGTCAGACTATATTGTGAATAACCAAGCTCGGTTATTTTTAATAGTGGTTGCATCATCAGTTCCTTGTGAACAATTCGCACACCGTCTTCAAAACAGTCACAACTCAAAATTTGGCATTGAGCGCATTTGAGATTATGCGCTAAAAATGTACGCAGAGCTTTTATTTACCTTTCAGCAAAATCTGGAGCAAATTTTTGTTATAATTTGTTAAAAAAAAAACCTAAGGTAAAGTCGTCCTTGCCCATATGATTATCATGTGCTATGAGAAATAGATTTTCGCATTTTCCGACAAGCGTATTATTTTGAGTTGTGACTCTTTTGAAGACGGTGGGGTTTAGGATTACGCAACATTGGAGACTTTTGTAGAGTATTAAATTCTGAAGAAAACCCATCATTGACAAGATTATACCGTAAAATGCCTCTGAGCTGTAGACTTTTTAAGAAGAAAACTCAAAGTTTACGTGTATTTTATATGGAAAATCTTTGCACGCCTTGGGCGAGTACTTAATGTTAATATTAAGGGTTCAAATTTTCAGGGATTTTTTTTAGGTGTTTTCCACAAAATTTCGAGGTAGGAGTGAAAAAAAACAATAGTCGCAAAAAAAGCACCCTAATACATACATATATTTTTATTTAATTCTTAGTTAAGTTTTTTAAATAATTTAGAAATATTATCATTGAAGCTTCGTTTTATGAAAACTTTTATATACGAAATTTAACTTTTTTTTTGTTATTTCTGGCCTTATAACAATTATATTCAACAGGGACCGAACATAACAGTTATTGATGAAAACTGTCATGGAAAAATTCGCTATGAAGGAAATGTTCTACAACTAAGTGAAAAATACCAATCGATTTCGTTTTGCACCGAGACTCAAATTTGAAAATAAATTTTTATTTGCAATTTTTATGCAAAATATAAAAAAATAACAATTATATTTGATTTTTATATTAGAAATCCAAAATAACAATTATTTTTGATTTGTATAGTATATGGCTTAGAAAACAGTTATTGAAGAGTTTTATTTATAAAAGTCATCAATAAAAATCAGTCAGTGACTTTTACTTTTAAAAGTCATTAATATAAATCAGTGACCGACTTTTATTTTTTAAATCAATCGTATAAAAGTCATTAACATTTTTAGCAGTTAAGAAGGTGTTGGAAAACAAAAGTTTACTACGACTTATTCAAATGACTTTTATAAGTATGATTGAAAAAATAAAGATCAGTGACTGATTTTTATTTATGACTTTTATAAATAAAAGTCTTCGATAACTGTTATTTAAGACATATAATTTAAAAATCAAAAATAACTGTTATTTGCAGATTATTTAAATAAAAATCAAAATTAATTGTTATTTTCGATTTATAAAATAAAAGTCAGAAATAACGGTTATTTAAAGAGTAATTAAATAAAAATCAAAAAATAATTGTTAAAGAGTGATTTTTTTAATAAAAGTTGTAACTGTTACGGTCCCTGATATTCAACAATTTGATTGAGCTTGAAGCCGTTATTAAGAAACATTTTTGTGGAAAAACAACAGTACTCTACATTTTGATAGAAGTTATAGATGCTATTTTGGGCAGCTATTTTGCTGCTATTTGGACTTGACCATGTAGTTGATGTTGTTGATGGTGTTTTGTTAATAAATATTCTATTTTTAGAATGTTTAACTTTAGACACCTAAACTTTAGACCCGTCCTTAAGTTATTTTTTTGTTACTTATGGCCTAATTTTACATTGCTTTGCTTCTCTAAAGAGAAAATTTCCAAAAATACAGCCTTAAAATTGATGTCGTTTGTTTCAGAATGTTTATGTAATTTTACCTACCCTCTTTCCTAACATCAGGTTTGTTTTTACATTTTCGGGCTAGTTTTGGGCAAATGAGCGTAAGTGCGAAATTTATGGCCAAGAGAGGACCACATATCGATAGTCCTCTGCAAAAACGACACAACTCAAAATTTCATATATCTCAGTAGAGCCAATTAAAGAGTTTGTGTTTCATAATTTAGCAATAATATGTCTTGGAACGTAATTATTCCAGATTTTCATTTTGTAGAGAAAATTTGTAAGCTTAAAAATTATGACTTTTTTTAAGGATCTAGTAAGTGTTGGACTGCAAAAATACGAAATAAGTAACAAGTAATTTTTAGCAAAAAAAAACCGACTTCAACTCCCATATAAAAAAAAAATATATATATATATATCTCATGATCCACTGATCGGATCTCAACCAGATTAGTATGGGACCACCTCTGAGACACTACCTTAGAATTATCGAAATCGGTTGACGTGGTCCAAAGTTATGCGGTAACATACATAAA
>NW_023460423.1:12894-24120 GCF_013731165.1 Rhagoletis pomonella | reverse complement strand
TGGAAGTCGGTTAACAACTCGTAAAAGTGTCGTTATTTCACATAAAAGCATGTATAAACTATCGAGAGTTTTTGACTTATGCCAATTTTCACGATAAATGTGAGATATGTGCCACTGTTCAGTAGTAAGAGTTGGCTACTTCGGTTTTGTCACAAATGGCAAAACTGCGCCTCTGTCGGAGTGGTAGCAACTAAGCCTATGACGGTTTGCCACAGACAAAAATGGTTATTTATAAACGAATCCGCTATATAACACAAAAACATGAAATTTTGAGTTGTGGCGTTATTGCACAGGACCATAGTTATGTATATTCTCTACCCCCGGGATCAATTCTCAAATTTCTATCTCAGTATATCCAGTAAGAAAAAACTGTGGTGAAGTCCTCTATGGGAATAAAGTTTCCAGAGGTGAAATTTTTGGTAGCCCAAAATTTCTTACACGCATGGTTGCTTTTCAATGCTAATGAAATAAAATTTAGAATTTATTAGAATAAAGTTTCGTTTAGTGCATCAATTTTACGAATAAACACAAATATACGGATTTACTTTAATAAATAAATATCAAAGATTTTTAAAGCCACCGTTTGATAATAAATTTGTTACAAAATAACATTGCTTATCGAAGACGCTCTAAGCGCTGCCACTGAAAAGTTTCTTTTCGTACAAAAACACCCCTGGCTCTTGTTGTTGCTGCATCGCATCGGGGTGAATTTACTTTTCCAAGCAATTTGCTTGTGTCAAAAGGTAAACAAAGAAAAAAAGTAATTTATTTCCCAGATTTTTAAATTTGTTTGATGTAAATATATTTATTTTAGGTACATAGCAAGTGAAAGTTTCGTGAAAATTTGAGCACTCGACATTAGTGCATTGATGGAATTCAAGAGCTTCATATTTGTACGGTGCCCTAGATTAGCATCTTACTTGCATTGCATTGTATATCATACCGAATAAGAGAAAAAGTATATTTAAATTATAAAATAATTCAATTCTATTGCAAAACTTATACAAATTCACGCTTTTGTTTTGGGTTTCTAGCTCAATGATAATGCTGTCAGTGATGCATTTTCTGTTTACGAAAATCTTGAATGATGTTCTCCAAAATTAGCTCCGAGGAACTTAAAGTATTTTAGCTGAAGTGAAATACCTTCTTACTGCTCTTGTTAAATTACAAAAAAAGGTCCAATTCCAGAATAATAAAATAGAATCATGTATGGAATGAAGAAAATAAACATTTATTGAATCCTATCACGAACTTCCTGTCGGAATCAAATGATGAGTACTCGAATGCCTACAATTTGTACTTTTAGCTAATTGCTTGGCCAATCTTCTCCAATTTGTAGGTCGTGTCTAGATTTTTTTATGTTTTTTATGAGAATATGAGTAATTAGTAGCTAATTTGGTTTGCATACTCGTCACACCCGTCACAGTGACTAAAATACATATAACACCTACCAGTCGAGGCGTAGTCATTCCTAGTTGAAAAAGTGAACTTATAGTGCATTTATAGTTAGTAGAGTTCCCTACAGGGAAATAACAATGTAAATACCAATACTTTTGAAAGTACTTAATGATTAAACAAAAATATACAAAACAATTTCTCTAAACATGTTTATTCTACTCTATAAAGAAAATGCGATGTTTTTTTTAAATTTTTTCGCAATGTACTCCAATTTTTGAGGGTGTACGAGTCAAACGGATCTCAGAATTGGATTCAGCTGGTCGAAATGCATGTGCCGGTGTGGTTATTATTGCACTTAAAATGTGTTTGTAAGAGCAGCAAAGCATTCAAAGCGGAGTCTTCTAATCTTGACCTGAAGTTGTTACATACAAAACCTACTGATGAAAAACATACATATTTCGGACTCGAAACTTTTAGGATGAACTGTCAAAAGGTAGTCATAAGCCATTTGAAGATAATGACCCCTATTTCGTCCATTACAAAATATTTGAACTTGTTTTACCAGCACGCCGGATAAATTATAACCAGGGCTGCCAAAAATATGCCAGAAAACCCTGAACACATGCGCTATAAAAAGCTTGATAAATCACCAAAATATGCTCTTAAATATGAGGGTTTATCTAATTTTTACAATATTTTTGTTCAATAATCACAGAATTACAGTATAAAATAACATGCTTTTTTAAATTATCAATCGAAAATGACGTTAAAATATTGAATGATTGTAGATGTAGTTGGACAAAATTTAAATAAACGTAGTTCTGCTGGGGAGTACTCACTCCTAGTTGCGGAGCCAGTAAATAATATATCTTCAATATTAGCAATTGTGATATAGCCAGGGATTGCGGCCAAAATTCTTTGAAAATTTTTTGAATATATATTTGTGTTAAATATCTGGCACTGTTCTGTCACAGTTGTCACAATTTCCAAACTGTTTTTTAATGTCAAACCTTTTGTTTGAAGCTTTGTTATATGTACTATCAAACTACCAAAACTTGATTTAATGAACGCCAAATATGTTCGAATTTCTTCAAGCACTGGCAGTATGTACATTAGGGTGGTCCAAAAATATATGCGAAAAAGTAAAGTCGGAATTTTTATGCTCTCACCCCCTAGGATTCTTCTATACCGAAAAAATATACCCTTATGTTTTTATTTTGAAATCAAAAATATTTAGACGTTGCTCAAAGCGCCCCAAGTTTTCCATGCATTTTATATGGGGAAAAACGACTTTTCGTAGAAATGGTATAGAATAATTAAAAATCAATACTTTTCTACCAGAAAACTCTGCTTATCTGCAGGAAATTCCCAATAATAACACCCAATTGTTTATTTAATCATTTCTTCATTCCAACTATAATTTATAGGTCCGACAAAAACCCACAAAAACCCCGAAAAATGCAAAAGGGCGACCAACAAAAAATCGATAGTATTAAAAAATGGTTAAACAAACAATTGGGTATTATTATTGAAAGTCTCCTTAAGAGAACCAGAGTTTTCCGATCGAAAAATATTGACTTTCAAAAATTCTACCCCATTAGAGCATTACAATTCCGACTTTACTGTTTTTGGGCCACCCTAATGTACATATGTATGTATTATTGCATTGTATCAAGGCGAATTCATACAAGGTGGTAACAGGATTATAAAAAACTAATGGGCGATTCCAACGTCACGGGTTGGACATTTGTATAGAAAAAATTTTCTTTCTTGTTTAAATTTAAGTATAAAGTATTCAACAATTCTACATTTTGATAAAGCTACACGTAATTGAGTTTTATATGAGTTATCAAAAAATACGAAAAAAATTCCAGCCTACCTTTATATGGAAAAAATCTGATTTATTTCTTCTGTAACGGGTGGGACAAAAAAAAGAACCTGCTTTTTTTGGAACTTAATGTCTTATAATAAAACAAAGAACCAGGAACACAAACAAAGCAAAAACTACAAAAAAATTAAGGCTTTATTATACAAAAAATCCGAAATTCCTCTGTCACGGGTGGGACAACGTTTGTCACGGGTAGGACACATACGAATTTTGAAATGAAAAGGACCTTTTAGTGTGGTCCATATATAAAGATTAGTTATTAAAAAATATAAGAAGCCAAGTAGGGGTTAAATTCACTCACGTTTTATCTTAGGATGGTGCCTTTTATATAGAAGAAAATGCTTAGCACCGTCAGCCAACTTAATCAGCTGACCACAAGGATATATAGATAATGGACAACTCCGCGCATCCCCCCTCCTCCCCTGCGTCCACCGCAACAAAAAAATAAAGCTTATCAGCCCTGTAAACCTACCTCTGACAACTGTCCCACACATATCTGTCACGATAATGCAGTTGTGGTAAATATTTTGCAATGAATTTCTAGCATTATGTAACAAACACGAAACACAACCTCAACTTCTGTAATAACAAAATAAAACAACTTTAAACTTTTTTTCTCACGGGTGGGACAAGACCAATACTGCTTAATAATAACTCATAATATAGATAAATCAGTCTCACAATTTAAAGTATTAGACAATTTTATTAAAAGCAGATGAGCTCTACTATATATTTTTCTTACCAAACACTTGAGTTATGACTCGCAAATTATTTTACAGTGCGTTCAACACAACCTACTTTAAACTCAATCAAAAAATTTACTTAGAACTTGATTTCAAAACGTAAAAAAGGTAATAAAAATGCATTTAAAGCTTTAATTTGTTATTTTTTGGTGGATTCAAGATTTTTTACAAATGTCTTATCCACACGCTTGTTAGTTTTATAAAGAAAATAATTTTTGCACTGAGGTTCCCTTTCCCATGGAACCTCCCATATGTATGTATGAATGTGCCTTGTTACTCGAATCTATCGTCCCTTTTTCGCCGAAAATGTATGAAATGTTGCCAAATATTCATTAATATGCACGTAAGTCAAATATTTGAAAAAATCAACAAAATGGTGTTTGGATATTTTTGCCAGCCCTGATTATTACTTTTTCGATTTGAGTAGATTAATTAAAAAAAAATATGTAACTTTTTCTTAAAACTCTATGTTTCGTTTACATTAGCGCCGCTATGAGTATATTCATTTAAATCTTATTCAAAAAATCCTCGGGTGCAATTTGAAATTACAGTTTCAAGCTTTTTGTTATTTGCAGCCAAGGCGGCATTTTACAAAAATCATACATCAAAATTCATAAACAAGTTCTTACTATCAATTCGATATTTAAAATTTTTCGGGATCCCGGGATTAATGCAATAAATCACTTCGGGACCTCAAAAACACCGGGATCCCGGGATTGGCATCCATAGTAAGTATATTCGTATACAAATATCGTAACATGATGTGCATACAAGCATGATACAAAAAAGAAGGTAGTTTCATTTAATGACATTCGTTGTTGTTGTTAACCATTTGACTTTTAATAAAATTATGATATTTCTTTAAATTCATGCTACCTGATCACGAGCAGTAATATTTTTTTAAGCAGAAGATTTCATCAGTCCACTCAAAGATGTCGAATATGGTGAACCTGAAAATTAATGCATAATCTCAAAAAGGGGGTTGACAAAACTAGGTTTCAGATCGGATGACGAAAGTGGTGCAAATTATACTTATGCTAGTTGCTTATCGGAGGGCGGTCTGCGCAAGCCGAATTCAAGTTTTTGGCATAGGGACGTTGGAAATTTTAAATTCGAAATTTGGTGATACGCTAACTACAAAGCCTAATTTTTCGCAAAATCTGTCGAGAAATTTAAAAGGAAATTTTCACGAATTTCATCACGAATCACGAATTTCATGTGAACAAATATTCCCAAAATAATAAAGCAAAACAAAAATAATTTTTCCCAATTTGTTTTGCATGTTAAGTTATGAGAACAATTTATTCACATGGAATTGGCGATTATAAAAAGATTTATTTGGAAAGAGTATTCTTTAGAATTCGATTTTTAAAACGCAAGATTGCATTCAAAATAAGAAAATGAAAAAATAACAACATAATGCTCTCGTGATTTTATTATAAAATAAAAAGAACAATTTCAATGAAGTCTCCTTTAACATTACATATTTTATATATTTTTTAATAAAAAAAAGGTGCGAACCACGTGAGTAAAAAAATTACCAAGCACTGATAATGATTTTTGATTTGAAATATTATTAAATTGGTATAAATATTGGAAAGAAAATACTCCGATTTATTGTTTTAATATTATCAAAGTGGCAAGGCCATTGAGAATACTCACAATTTATGAAACTTCAAAAAATTGTATAATCAGTCAAAAGTTGTTTATTGAAATTACCTTCTTTTTTGTGTCATGCATACAAGTATAATTTATTTATACCCACTAGAACTTGAAGTGAGATCTCCCAATGTGAGGAATAAAAGTCTACATACTCCCTTTGGCCTGATTTCGGAGCAATAGGAGAGATTTGTCGGTTTTGACCTCCTTTATAGCTCGCTTAGGAGTCAAATCGGAGATCGTCTAACTGAGCAATAAAAGAATACTCTCTGAGGCATGATTTCGGAGCAGTAACTGATATTTGTCGGTTGTGTACTCCGTTATTACTCGCTTAGGAGCAAAAAGCGATGTCTCCTAAGAGAGTAATCCAGAGGTATTGCTTTTGATTGATAGGGGAGCTTTATGTACCTCGTTCAAAATAAAATTTTAGGTTTTTGGAAAAATGTAAAGGCAAACTATGTACAGAAAATATTTCATATAGAAATAATATAAGGAGGATGCAATAATTTAATGTCGATAGCCCACATTTAAATGAAGTTCCGACGGTATGTATTGCAACTTTTCTTTAAATTTATTAAATATTATATTATATACCGCTAAATACTTTTCAGATTGGGCAAATTAAAATAAAATTATTGATCGTGGCTAAAACAAGAAAGCTTTATACACTCCCCTATTTGCGTGAATTCCTGAACACCCAAGCATCTCTGACACCCAGGAAATCAAGTAGTTATCTTACCGTTTAATAATTATTTTGCTGTACTTTTAATGCATTTGTCCGCACTAGAATTCCAATATTAATCAATAATGTAATATGTAAGTATTATTTATGTTTTGTCTGATCTCGTACTTGTAGGCATCTGTTAATATCTTTTAAATAATATTGTATACATGCATGTGACTAAAAAATGAAATAAATGGATTACATAAATAGCAAAATATTTTAGCCAGAGATGGGCGATCTCGTGACTTTTGAGGAACAACGTTATGTGTGACTGTGACAGTGACAAAAAAGTTGCAAACAGGAATCTTTTACCGAGTGAACTAAGGCCATTATTTATCTAGTTGGCATCACTGACTATTTTCGTCACTTCTTTTGGCCATTCACACACGTGGTGTGAAATTCTAATATCAAACAACATTAATCAGATTTTAGTCTTAGGGCCAGTTTCTCAATGTCTGGTTAACATTAATCTCCGGTCAAACATAGTTACCGGCGTTACTGACACCATGCATATAACACTGTATCGGTAACGTCGACAGCGAGGTTTAACTGGGGATTAGTGTTAACCAGAGTTGGTGAAAACGGCCCTTAGTTTCTCCTAGTCGCAGTTCCTCGATATGTAATTGCGACTGCTATTTTATCATAGTCACAGTTCGTAACAGCGACTGTGACTGTCACTGCTATTGTGGAAGGCGTAATACTACTACAAAAACATCATTGCGACCAGCGTTGCCACTAACAATTTTTTTTCCCTACCAATTTTCTTCCCAAATCCGACCAAAATCGTTTACAACCTACCAAATAAATTTCAGTTACAAAAAAGCGTTCTGAAAGCATACAATTCATTTATTTAAAATTAAATGTTTAGAACACAAAACATTTACATACATACATATATGTATGTACTTTGTACATTTTAAAACAAACAATAAATAAATAAATGCAGATACAGTCTTAGCACAGAATAAACAGATACTGAAGACGCACCACGTAAAAATTTATTTATCTTCGGCGGACGTAATTAGTCTGTTCCAATATTAGGGATGCAAATTTTGAGCAGTAACATCGATACATCGATGTTTCGATGCATCGGAGAAAAGAACATCGAGGCTAAAATACATCGCCAGAGAAACATCGATACATCGATGGTTTCCGAAGTTTTTCAATTTGTTCATTTCTAGTTATCTAAATTTAAAGCAATATTGAATATTAATAATTATGAATGTATTTTCCTGTATTTTATTATCCTTCCTATACCCTACTATTATTAGAATCAAAATGCATACCATCGTAAGTTTGTTCGGGCCTAAAGATCTTAGGCCTGATCTAAGGGGTCTTTGGTTCCTTTTTTAACGGCTAGGTTATTAGCATTCAGAATGAATCCAACAATTTTGTTGAGCTTGGGGCCGTTTTTTTATAAAACAAAATTTACATTGTTAAGAAGTTATAGCTGCTATTTGGAAGATCACCACATCTACTAATCAGACTTCTTCAAGCGCGGTCACTGAGGAGATGTGGTGGTCTCCGAAATAGCAACTATAACTGCTTCCTTTTGTAAATTATTGTTGATTTTCAATCACATTTTTCATAAGAAACGGCCTCAAGCTCAATAAAATTGTCGAATATAATTGTCATAAGGTCATAAATAACACAAAAAATTCTGAATGGATAATAAATTTAAGGTCAGTCAAATATACCGAAAGAAAGTCGGATAGTCTCCTTAAAGTCGATGTTTAAAACATCGGTAAAACTTCCATCGAAGTATCGTCAATTTCGCGATGTTAGTAAATTGTAAACATCGATGGTAAACATCGAAAATTTAACCGATATTATCGATGTTTCAAAAACAGCGATGCATCGTTTGCATCCCTATCCAATATCCGTCCGGTTTACAGGATTTAGTCAGAAATTACAGGAAGTCGTTCCTATTGACATAAAACCTGTAAGTGGGAACACTTTTGAGAGAGTAACTGAGCAACTGTTTCTAGTCAGAAGTTACAGGATTTAGTCTAGAGTTTTTTTCCTGTAAGTTCATGATAAGTGTCAAACGATCAGCTGATTTGCATGTGCAAACAAAAACGGAAAGCGGTGAAAGCAAAGAACTTTATATTTGTAAAAAAAAATGGAAGTAAACAACGAAATATTTGAATATAGATTTTAATAATTATTTAGTGATATTTCAGCCAAATCCGTGTTGTACCAATGAGGTAAACAAACCGACTGACGTTTTTACAGGAAATTGTGCTTTTTGCATTCCCGAGCACTTCTGCATCTGTTCTCATTTTACTCTCACTTGAGAGAGTAAATTGTAGTTTGACAGTTCTATAGGTTTTAGTCCGAAGTTCAAAGGAACAGACTAAATAATTCAACCCGGACCAAAGCAGAGAAGTTAACATCAGGTCCGCTATGAATAACATGGCGACCCGGAACAGAGCAGAGCATTTAACATCACGTAATAACATGAAGTTAATATCTCGCCACAAACACATATCGCGATCAGCGTGACCGCGGGCTTGTAAAAAATTGTAGCATAAAAGAGACTTAAAGTGTATCAATATGTATCACTTTTTTTCATTTAAGTATCAAAGCATCAATATGGAATAAAACCAATAATTTTTATGAAAAACCATTTTCCAAAACAATTTAACATTTAGTGCACGAGCAAGTTGAAATTATTTCCCGAAAGCGATATGCGTAATTTCAGTTGCAGTTACACCTTGCAATTTTTATTGCCGAAAGTGATATCTGCAAATCTGCAAAAAAGGACTTTCTGACTGTTTACACGGGAAAGTAGACTTTAGATTTTGCATTTTGACAGAAAAATGCGTAGAAAAAGAGCTAGCATTGCCACGTTTAACCACACCTTTAGTCTGGTAAACTATGCTTATCAACAGCTGATTCGTAGCTTTTTTCCTATACAAAAAATAAATTGTAACAAAAAGTTTAAGGAATTTTATTTACTCAAATGCGTTATGCCTTTCGGCAGCGGGCGGATTCAAAATTGGATGAATATCGTATAGCTGATTGCAGTTTACCAACTACCAGAAAAGTTATCAAGCTTCCACCACGATAATTCGGTAACCGATACTAAAATAATTTTACACAAAGAAAATACATGGGGAAAATTTACCGCAAAACTCCACATGCAAACACCGATGGCTTACCAACTTTCATTTTGACAAGCAGTGCAAGTTTTTGCGTGTGGGCATTTTGATATCTTGATATGTATAAGAATCTTAATTTCGGTGTTTAAAAATATTTAAATCTTAAAAAGCTTGCTGAATGACTTCCTAAAAAGTTATCATAAATAATCCAATAGGGAACAGATTCTTATTTTGATTTACCAGTACCTCGATGCGGGTACTTAAGCGAACATAGTTATTGATGTAGATACATATTCTTGTTAACTTGCATAAATATGTAAATCTTTGATTAAAACATGAACATTTAATGAAGTAGTTTAAAACCAATATCGTAGCATTATCTAAACAGATAAACAAATAAAGAAAATTAAAAAAAAGTAGATAATTTTTACAAGAATTACATTCTTTAAAAAGTCCTTGATTATACATATTTATAATATAAATGTATCATATAAGCCTAAGCTTAAGATTTTGTAGAACACTTAAAAAAACGTATCAAAATTTCAAACTTTTAACCCAGAAGATTTTGTTTTGAATATAAAGTTTTACCGGCCTTTCAATTTTAGTTTAATAATGTGCAAGTTTCAAGTGGCTAAAAATTACCGTTGATTTTTTTGAATTTCTTTGCCGAATGTGTTTAGCGCTGCCACTGAATTTCAGAATATGTATGTAAGTATTTTAAGGAATCTTAAAAGAGCACTTAAAAGGGGAAAATTATAAGTAAGATCGGAAATTGGGTACGAAAAATTTAGGTACATAGGCGGGCTGGGTAAATAAGCGGGGAGGTACTTAAGAGAGGGACTTTCTTCAGATTACATCAAAAAATTCACGGCGTACAAAAATGTTGGTTACTTAAGCGGGTTAGGTACTTAAGCGGGTTTCACTGTATATATAAACTGTGGGACTTTAAATAACAAGAAAAAAAATATTTGCCTTTAAACTAGTAATATTATTCATAGTTTTCAAAAATTCATTTGAGCCAGCCGAAATTATCAAAATAGGGCACTTGTGAACAAAAAAGTATCAAAGTATCAAATCTAACAATTTAGAAAAAAAGTATCCAAAATGATACAATGGTATCAAAACGGCAACGCTGATCGTGATGGAAAACGAAGTTAGTTATCATCTTGTCGTCATAGCGACGATGGAATTAACAGTGTCAGCCGAGTCAAAATACTGCTAAAGTAAAAGCTCAGTTAGTCTAGACTTAACTTAATTTAACTTACACCCCTACCGATCCTAATATTACTATTTTTAATAAGAGCAATGTACGTATTGTACACTTCTACTCCCTAATTATACGCACTTATTTGTGGTGTATTTTTTTTTAACGTATGGTAGCATACATTTTGTGTTACTGTCAGCCATTGTTATTTCTGCTTGTTTGTGAAATGTGCAAACGTTTGTGAAGACATTTATAAACGCGTTTTACTTAATTAATTAATTAAGAATAGATTTTAAAGTGGAAATCTCTGCCCGGGGTTCTAATGCAACTATTTTGCCGAAGTGTGTACATAAATATAGTGTTTATTGTGTGAAATAGCGCCGAGAGGTTAGTTCAATTTACAAATTTTAACAACAAATAACTTAAAAACTATAAGCCTCCGGCGGCTAAAAGTATATATATTTGCAATCAGGAGAACTCCCCCCCCCCCCCCCCCCCCCCCCCCC
>NW_023460423.1:0-12794 GCF_013731165.1 Rhagoletis pomonella | reverse complement strand
GGGGATGCCAAACTAAAATTTTCCCAAAGCAAATGCTTGGCTGTTGTCGCTGTGCTAACAGTTTTTCAAACCCTGATAATTTCTATAGATATTCGCACGATACAAATAATTTTTACGGTATTCTCCCCGGGACAAATAAAATGTTTTTGACAATTGGAAGAAATACAACTTCGAAAGTCTTTTTTAAACGATTTTTCATTTTGCTACGTTAGAGCAGTTGCCGAGAAACTTATGGATACATATACATATACACAAAAATTGCCTGTTTAAGGTAATTAGAATAAGGGGCAAAATTTCCCGCAAACCCCTCCCCCCCCACCAGAAAATTCTGGTGGTATTTCAAAAAGGTACCGCATATTATCTGAAGATTTGGAAATGAGAAAGCTGTGTCCACTCACACTCACACTCACACTCGACCAAAAACAGTGTCGTGAAGAGGTTTCAATTGAGTGTTTAGCGAATTAATGAATTAATGTATGAATTGCTACCTCATGCACCCTATTCGTCAGATTTAGCCCCCCCTCGGACTATATTCTGTTCACCAACTTCAAAAAGTGGCTCCGTGGTCAAAGATTTTCTAACGATGAAGAAATGATGTCGGCAGGTAATGGCTATTTTGAGGAGCAAGACAGTTCTTATTATAAAAAGGTTATCGAACTTAGTGAGCATCGCTGGGAAAAGTGTATAGAGCTGAAAGGAGATTATGTTGAAAAATAAATATATTTTTCCCCAAAATGTTTGTGTTTTTTTTTGTTAGGTCGGGTACTTCTGGCACCACCCCCGTATTAACAAGATTGGCCATTTACCTTAAAGTTATTTAATTTTAAGTATTTGTTTATAAAAATCCTGTTTATACTTTAAAAAACCCGTATAAATCCAAGGTTCCATCTTTGCGCAACATTAAAAAAAATCAACAAACTTTCGTAAAAATGTCGAGCTTTTTAATTCGATTTCCTAGAAATACATATTTTGAGTATGAAGTTTTATAGCCCGATCAATTTAAATAAAGTGCAAGTTTAAAATAGCTGCGACCTATCGTTGATTTTTAATATATTTATATATTTTTTTTTTGATGAATGTGTTGCTCGTTTCCTACATTAAAACAAAATCGTCGAGCATACTTAGATAATATGGAAGAAAATGACCGACATCGTTAAAAAAATACCACACATCAGCGGTAAATCCCAGCTACATACTTTAAACTTGCACTTTATTATACTAAAATTTAATGAGCTAAAAAACTGCAAAATACTAAAAAAAATTTAAATAGAAAGCTGAAATTTTTAAAAAAGTTTGTAAATTTTTTTTTTTTGTTGTTCAAAGATTTAAACTTACTTTCATACAGTTTTTGTTAAGGAATAAACTATGTTTTTATAAACAAATAATTAATATTAAAAAATAATAAAATAAATAGTCACATCTAGTCAATATGTGAGTGTCATAAAGTAGAGACGGGCGCGGAATAGCGGGACCCGCGGGACCCACGGTACTGATTTAAAATTGGCCGGAATTGGCGGTATCGGGAAGATCTGCAAAAATATGGCGTGCGGGTCGGGACCAAAATCCTTTCCCGATACTCCCGATAAAACCGCAACCCCCGCAAATTCACAAAATCTTCCTTAAAAACGATGTTTGAAATATGCTCTTTTAATGTTTTATTGAGACGAAAAAGAAACAAATAATAGGAAGATGCCAGATCTTTCATTATTATTTTTATTATTTAAAATTAATTGGAATGACATGAACATTTTTGTAAACCTTCGATCGGTTTGCAAACCTCGCCACACACGTTGAAATCTCAACCGATCGTTTCAATCAGAGACCCAGAATAATAGTTATTTTATGGTGGAGTCTTTAAAAAGTTATCAAAATTTTCGTAAGAATTATAAAAGTCTTTTGATAATAATTATGTGTGAGAAAATTTTTTAAGTCGTCGATAACTATTATTTTGAGACTTATATAATAGGAGTCTTTTTATAATAATTATCAGCGAGATAAATATTTTTAAGTCTTCAAAGGCTTTTATTTTGAGACTTATATTATAAAAGTCTTGTCATAATATTTATCATTGAGATAAATATTTTTAAATCTTCAAAGACTTTTATTTTGACTTATATTATAAAAGGCTTTTGATAATAATTATGAGTGCGAAAAAGTTGTGTACATAGACCCGAACGGGTGCAAAACCAAGCCCCAACTGGTCCCAAACTACTCCGCAACTAGTCGTGAACTGATAACCACCTAGCCCCGACCTGGTCCGCAACTAATCCTGAAATCCTCATGAGCTAGTCCCGTCTTTTAAGACTTAATTATTATGAAAAGACTTTTATAATATAAGTCTTAAAATAAAAGTCTTTGAAGACTTAACAATATTTATCTCAATGATAATTATTATGAAAAAACTTTTATAATGTAAGTCTTAAAATAAAAGTCTTTGAAGACTTAAAAATATTTATTTCTCTGATAATTATTACAAAAGGACTTTTATAATATAAGTCCTTGAATAATAATTATAAACTACTCGAAAAATAGTTATCTTAATATAATGAGTATTGATTGACTTTTATTCTTTTCTCTTATAATAGTTATGTCTCTGGTTTCAATTTGTTGTCCGTAGCCTGCTTTAGAGATAGATATCGGGACCCACGGGACCCGCGGTAGAATTCTGAGAAACGTCGGGATGGGCAGAATCGGGATTAAATATTTAGTGCCGTGCCCATCTCTATCATAAGGTAACGATATCTAAGAACATCTCTTTCTTAATTAACGATGACATTGTTTCTATATGCGGCTGATTTCGACATTTTGTTTTAATAAGATTCCGAAACTTACAAAGGCAAAAACGAGAAGGCGAAGACAAAAAACGAATAAAAAAATTCCCCGCAGTGAGTTTTCAGAGCTATATATCTATAGTATTCATCACAAAATTGTACTAAAAAGTACTGCGTAGTAGGAAAGTATTGTAAACGAAATTGTATCAAAAAAGTACAATTGTATCAAAAATGCCAACACTGATTCAAATTGGTTCGATAGTCGACATGCGTTTTCTGTATACTGGTTATTCTGTGGTCTTACAGTGGCTTAGGGCATTCAATCCCGAAGCAATTTAACAATCCCGGGATTTCGGGATGCAAAATACTATTCCCGGGATCCCGGGATTTTTCGGCATTTCAACTTCATCACAACTTCTGCATTTAATAGTAGGTTCGCCTTTTTTAAACCACACAGATTCATTGTCACCGTGTTTGGTCTTACAGGGAGCATAATGCACCTTAGCAAAAGAGTCCGTAATTTAATGTCTAAATATTTTTATAGTATTCTTAGATATCTATATTAATTGTAAAAACCTCTTTTACTAATATCTTCAGAAATTCATTTTCCACAAAACGCCAACAAAATAAAATGAGGAACAAACCTTCCACACTATAAAATCTTTCTGTGTTTTCTATTGCTACCAGATTTTTCGTTATTACACAGTTCTTGCACAAAATATTTGAACAATTACAGTTATTCAGGCAGGTTCTGAAATTCACGTCCGAGTGCAAATGGCTGAAGTTTGTTTGGTATTCTGTATATCTCGTTTTTCAAGTCAAATTATTAATTTTTTCGTTTTCAACATCTCTTTTATTCCGTAAATGACTTAGTAAAAATCTCGGGATCCCGAAGCTGTAATCCCGGGATTTCGGGGCATGGAGAAGTGTCCGGGATCCCGAAATCCCGGGATTCTGAATCCCGGGATTGAATGCCCTACAGTGGCTACACGCGACGAACATGTGCGCGCACGTGCTCGGCTTGCGGTGCATGTTTTTCGTTTGTAGGGCGGTTCGCGAGCATGCTCGCAAAAAATCAAAAAATTTTGATTTTCAGCGAGCATGCTCGTCGTTTGTAGCGTGGTTTGCGAGCATCGCATCGAAAACAAAAACAACAACCTCATTTTTTGTGTTGATGCTTGCAGTGTGCACATCGGCGGATAAGTGCAGCCAAGCCATGCACGTTATTGAATTTTTAATAAATGAGACCAAATTACTATATGTACTAGCAGACCCGGCGAATTTCGTCCCGCCCAAAATTTTTATACATTTTATTGAAACTTTTTGGTCCAAGATTTTCACCAACAATTCACGTTTACAATTTTCATAGGCACATTCGTCTGCTAAGATTATGGTTTGGTGGTAATTTGCCGCTTTAAATAACCTAAGGAAAGTGTTATATCCGTGAAGAAGTTCTTGAAATTCCCCAGTTGTGCGGCATTTTATAGCACGGTTATTCGCAAAGCGAAATAAATTTTTTCTTCTTCACTCCCTGGCGGCAACAACCCGGTTCTATAGTGAACGTCCTAGAAGCTTTACAGTATAGTTGGTGGCAATTTCAAAATGGGTGCGAATCATTGTTCTACAGAAATGCAATATACATATACTTATTTCAGACGAAATACCTTAAAAGTTTGAACGCGTACCCGATACCCAATGGTGCAACAGGTCGATTTAATCTGACCTTCACGGCCCCTTTTCTCACTTGGCTATTTTTAGTAATAGCTCGACTTCAGCACCACTTGGCAGCACGTTTTTGCAATAGTATTGCATACATATTTAAAACATTAGCCAAATCGGATCATAAATAAGATTTTTAGTAATAACTCAAATACAGCGCCAACTGTCGGATTAAATTGTGAAACTAAACCATCCAGAGACCCACTCAAACACACAAAAAGTTTCGTTAAAATCCGTACAACCATTTAGGAGGATTTCACTAACAAACACACCTACAGAAGAATTAAAAAATACATTCAAAGATAGCTAAAGGTCGGTACGTTTGTAGGCCTCACACCCCCTTTTCAAATAGCCCAAATTTTCTCCATGAGTATGGGCTTGATTTCAACTACATATATATCTCCACATGAAGTTCCAGTACTGTACCATGCATACTTTCAGAGATATTCAGTATACAAATTCGATTTATATGGGAGGTGCCACGCCCCCCTTTCCAACAGCTGCCCTCTTTCTTCATGAGTATGCGATTGATTTCGTATATCTCCATACCAAGTTCCAGAACTCTACCATGAACACTTCCAAAGATATGCAGTATGAAAAATTCGGTTTGTATGGAAGATGCCACGCCCCCTTTTCCAATAGTTCCAATTTTTCCTCAAGAGTTGATTGCGTATATCTCCGTGCCAAGTTCCAGAACTATACCATGAACACTTCCAGAGATATGCAATATGAAAAATTTGGTTTGTATGGAAGATGCCACGCCCCCTTTTCCAATAGTTCCAATTTTTCTACAAGAGTATGCGATATATTTCGTACATCTCCATACAAAGTTCCAGAACTCTACCAAAAAATTTCCAGAGATATGCAATATGAAAAATTTGGTTTGTATGGGAGATGCCACACCCCTTTTTACAATAGCTTAAATTTTTCTCCAAGGGTATGCGATTGATTTCGTATATCTCCATACCAACTTCCAGAACTCTACCATGCACACTTTCCGAGATATGTAGCATGAGAAATTCGGTTTTTATGGGAAGTGCCACGCCCCCTTTACATATAGATATTTTTTTTAGCCTAAAACCATCCTTGGGACACGTGCGGCAGGTGGCAGTTTCAAAAAAATCGGTTCAGCCGCTCTCGAGCCTTGCGAAAACTAAAAAACGGCTTTATAAAAATATATATCAGTTGAGATTTATTATATATTATAATTATATTTTGACAGTATCCGTTGTTTCTGATTGGCGCAAAAAAATCTTCGCCTCTTGATATGGTCGTTGCTCAAAGCTATTTATATTCGAAATTGCATGAAAATTGGAAAACAGGAATCTATAAGCTTATCCAGGCAAAAAGCTACCTACGTACCGAATTTTAAGCAAATCGGACCGTAAGTAGGATTTTTTTCGAATAGATCGGTTCCTGGTCCACTTCTCGGAAAAAATGGATCATATATGCTAATATATGCTACTTACGTACCAAATTTTAAGCAAATCGGACCATAATAAGATTTTTTCGAATAGATCGGTCCCTGGTCCAATTCTCAGAAAAAATTGATCATATATGCTAATATATGCTAAAAAGCTACCTACTTACCGAATTTTAAGCAAATCGGACCGTAAATACGATTTTTGGGAATAGATTGGTCCCTGGTCCACTTCTCGGAAAAAATTGATCATATATGCTAATATATGCTAAAAAGCTACCTACTTACCGAATTTTAAGCAAATCGGACCGTAAATACGATTTTTTCGAATAGATCGGTCCCTGGTCCACTTCTCGGAAAAAATGGATCATATATGCTAATATATGCTACTTACGTACCAAATTTTAAGCAAATCGGACCATAATTAGATTTTTTCGAATAGACCGGTCCCTGGTCCACCTACCCGAAAAAAAGTAAATTTTTTTAGCCTAAAACATGGCGGTTACCGAAAGCTATTTATATACAAAATTTCATGAAAATCGGACCAGCCGTTCGCGAGATTACCTGTTACAAAAAAAAGGGACTTCTCTTTATATAATTAGTATAGATATGTATGTGCATACATAGAAGCAGTGTTGCCGCGCCGTCTCAAGAAAATGTAACCTGACCAAGCCAAAAGTGTATCCAAATGTATCAAATTTTTTTGTTACATATACATCTCATAATTTGTAAGAAAACCAAACATTTTCATGAAAAAGACATAATTTAACCCATCCTAAGGACTTGGAATACATGTGCATAAAATCAAGCATTTGTAATTTCAATTTATAGGGTAAATTTTTTTTGCATAAGTATTTTGCAAAGTAAATATAATAAGTAGCAAGTACACTCTAAAAAGAGCATGTAAAACTACTACTGAAAAGAATCTACTTTTCAACAAGAATCTGTATAAATATACGTATAAGATGTTCAGTATTTGATTTTGAACTTGGGATCTTTAAAATATACACATAAATACACATATATAGAATGTTTAAAATTGCAAAAATTTTCAAACTACAAATACATTTGAGTAGTCTACTTGCAAAGTGCGCTATGTAAAATTTTTTCGATTCTTAATTTTTGGCGGATTACGTACCAGTATTTAAAGTAGTTTCATGTCCACTAACAACAGAGTGCAAAATCTTTTTATATTCAGAAAAAAATAGCATCAAATGTTAAGTCTTCTTCCAAAAATCGCTATCATACTTATTTATGAACTTTCAAAAGTATCAATCTTCTGATGAACTTAGAAAGCTGCTTTAGGTCGTATAGACTGTTAATGTTATCTTATGACATGTTATGTTATGTTACAATTTTATAAGGCTCCTATTTATAAAAATTTTCAGGTAATAATAAAAAGATTCAATTTAAATGTTACTTGTTGTCGTAGTCACTTTTTCAAATTTATGACTTTGTATTATAAAATCACATAACGCTGTTTGCAAGTGGACTACTCATTTCCTACTAATAATAAACATTACTTTGTTTTAAACATTTTATGTGTAATTTTGCTCTTGCGACAAATTTGGTATGTAAGAGTAAACAGGAAATGATTAATTTTATTACACGGCGTGCGAATTTGCACACATTAAAAGAGGAAACTGGTTACCTCCCTTAATATGCGCAAATAGATACAATTTTTTTAGAGTATATTTAAAGTCTTTTCAGTAAAATTCATAAAAGTCTCCTTAAATAAATCAAATTTAGTTTTTTGAACTGCATTGAAATCTTCTTTCTTTTTAAATTAACAAATGAACATATAAACAGATCTCACCAAAATAGGTATAAGCGCAATTGCTTTAATTAGCTTAAAAGGATGCTTTAAGCAAGATTTTAATATACATATCGTCGTTTAAAGTACAAAACCTCGTATCGTCATTCTGCAAAACCGCGTAACTGACATTTGCTGCCAAAAATTGGATTTCCTCACACATCACATACGCGGTTTTGCATGTTGTTGATCTTGCTTAAAGCATCCTTTTAAGCTAATTAAAGCAATTGCGCTTATACCTATTTTGGTGAGATCTGTTTATATGTTCATTACTTCGTTCACAAAAAATAAAATGCTTTAATTTCACGCTTAATAGCGATTCTTTATACGTTCAGAAAACGTAATGCTTTCTACCATCTTTAATGAAAATCGATTTTTGAACGAAAAAAACTTTATAAGAAATATAAAATTTTGGCCTATTTAAAAAAGTATCCACATTTATACTGACCGGAAAAAATAAGTAGCCTAAAAATTTATCCAATTGGATCTATTTAGATCCAAACGGCATCCCTGCATAAGGTGAAATATAAATAAATTTAAGTTACACATAAATAAAAAAACCTAAGTAATAAACATTTGAATTTCATCATACGCGTCTTTGCTACCTATTTTTACGCTATCACGACAAAATCACATATGAGCCGCTCACCGTCTGTGGCAAACGACAGCGAGCATGTTGGCACACATGTGCGTGCACATGTTCGTCGTGTGTAGCCAGTGTTAGGCACAGAGATTAGATCATTTAACATTTCTTGGTTGTATGAATTATATACATACATATTATGTACCAATAAGTTTATTTTCTTAAAAGTAAATTTAAATCATTTAATTACACATGCAAATCTTTACCCAGTAGCGAAAATGGTCACCGGTGACATCGGTGAGGATTTAGTGACTTCGTCGCACTTGTCATAAACGACATATAGCTGACAATGACACTGGTGACAATGTCATGCAGGTGTACTCCTATCAAAGACTTATAACAGACAATGCCTTGCAGCGGTCACTTATAAAAAGTCCATTGCAAGATACTGTCGCTTGAATGTCATTAATGATCACTGCATGACCAAGTCATGCAGATGTAATCAACGACGAGATTACCATTTATATGAAAAAGTCATGAACGACTTCCATACAAACGGAGCCCAAAGTCATTTAAGACGTAACTTTTCCGCACAAGACTCTTAAGTGACGAATGCATGACATTCGCTACGGGGTAGTAGCTGACCACACATAAACAAAGAAAGCGTAGACAATTTGCGTTGTACAGCCGCAGAACTATGTGATAATGAAATTATATTAAAAACATAATTGGCGAGATGCATTAAGCTATTTTCATTCATTCCATTTTTAATAGAATAAACTTTTTCCCAAAACATATCAATATCCAGATCGGTGGAAATATCAAGCTCACTTAGCCTCAGTAAATTAAACTGCGTGCTTATTATATCAGGATCGCAATCTATGAGATGAGGAAACTTAACAAAAGAGGCAAAATTCGTTAATCTTCTTTAGAAACTGCCTTAGCTGGTGTCATTATTTGTAAAAGTTTTATATCTTCACGCTTGAAATCAAATCTTAAATTTATTTGGTCCAAAAACTCTATGTAAAACTTTAATATACTGGTTTTAACTTCAAAGACTCCCGAAAAATTTACATTACTTTTCATAAACATCTCAGCTTTCGTTCCAACAAAAATGTCATATATTTTAACATGATTATTTTCATTTTTAAAATCAACATTAGTATATTACTGAGTGCATATTTTTAAATAAAGTTACTCAAAATTAAGAGACAATGTGCTTTGATAGTTGCATATAAGTCTAGCAAATGAGAGCTTTCAGCTTGGAACCTTTTGTTAAAATTGTTAATTATGGGGAAAATATACGATAGAAATAAAAAAATAGCATTTGGTTTTGCAACACATTCCTTCTGTCAGGTCTGTAGATCGCATACTGTTTACTTCGTAAGGGCAGTAAATAAAATAAAGTTTCAAACTATCCCATTGCTCAACTATTCTTTACACAACGCTTCCTTGTGAAAGCCATCGAGTTTGAGATATGCCCAAGATTTTGTGGGGCTTTACCGAACAGTAGTCCTGAAATTCCTTCAGTTCATGTATCCTCTTTGGACTGTGGGAAAAGAAACTATATACATATGTTGTGGCAATGTCTCAATGCTTTTCGGCAATTTTTGAAAGCGTAGCTTGAGCAAAGGTGAAGTGAGTGGCATGTGCACTTTATATAAAATAAATCGGTTTCTGCACTCAGTAATGTTTTCAGCCCGCCCAAGTCTCCAGCCATAACATTGGCTCCATCAGCGGCCAAACCAATTATTTATTATTTTTAAAGGCAGGATTGGCAAATGTTTAAAAGGTACAATTGGCAAATATTTATATGCAAAATGATGTTTGAAATTTATATTTTTATAATTAAGAATTTCAAAACTTAATTCAACTATCCGACTAAAATCTTACTTTGCCGACCAACCTACCAAATGAAAAAGAAGCGACCAAATTTGGTTGGAAAAGGCCAATAGTGACAACACTCTGACACGTTGACTTTTTGGAAGTTATCACAACAGTTAACCGTGACTTTTGAGTAACCGGGACAAAGTCACAGGTACGCAAATATCTGCCACCTCTACTTTTAGCTAATGGGTGGGGCAATGGAAAGTTCTTTTATTACTCATACAGGAGGGCTATCGGGCCCTTTATTGGTAGATCAGCCTTTGAAATTGTGGTAGATTCCAAAACAATGTGGTAGATTTACAAATACACATTTATGTATGGATTAGGGCGGGCCAATTTGTATGGGAGATTTTTTCGACTATACTCGTATAGCTCAGAAGGATTCTATGTGCAATTCTAAGAAAATTTGCTGAAGAAACCATGGGTCTAAAATCAATTTGGAGTTTGCCAAATTGCGAAAATAGGTTTCTTAGCATTTTGCTGTAGTGTCGTAAAGTAGTGCCTTAATTTAGTATAAAAATATGCTATAAGGGGTTTTTTGGTATGAGGAGTCCATTTCTGCACTTATCTTTTTCTTAAAACTTTCACCGGAGGGCCCAACAGTGAAAATTTTAACATTTTCTTAGAAACCTATTCTCGCAATTTGGAAAACTACAAATTCATTTTATACCCATGGTTTCTTCAGCGAATTTGGATATAATTACGCGTACAATCCTCCAATGCTATACGCGCATAATAAAAAAACATTGCCCCGCCGTCGTATGTATGTATGTAAAAATATATTTAAGTTTTTTAAGTCTATAAAAGATACAATACTTTCACATATACGTTCATATATTACTAATAAAAGAAAAACAAACAGAAACGTATTTCGCTGTTACATATGTAGGTATGTCAAAAAAACAATGAGCTTTCTCCGGAACTATCGTAATGGTGCATTTAAATGGTATGAATCTATCCTATAAAAGAAGCATCAACCCTATGAAGAAATGAATGAAAGCGATATATATTAACAATTTTTACTTATACCCACTGGGAAAATAGGTAAGTACCTTACGAGGTAAGCCATGTTTTCTTTCAGTTTTTAGTACCAAAATTGTCATCATGGCCAATGTCATCTACTAGTAAAGCACAAAATGAACACCTCCGACGACACATTACGGCCCTTACCCATTCACTGACGAATCACCCTTACTTTAACACAGCTATGTATGCAATACTTCTACAGCGTGGCAACGAACAACTGTTACCCCGGGTTTTTTTGAGAAATAAAAGGGTCCTTTATAGATTTTGCGAAAAAAGTATTTTATTGTTAATTTTCCACAGATTTTACTTTAGTTGTATTAATTAGTTTTTAAATTTTAATCCTTATTTACATTTGCCAGCAGTTTAAACTTTAGAGAAAAGTTCATTTGGCACGCAAGTCTTTTTCAGGTGTATTTTTTCTTAGACTTTGTATAACTTAAAGAAAAAAACTGTATAAGGTTGGTCGAATGAATGGCCGTCCTAGTCACCAGTTCCGAGTATATTCGATTTTTGAGTATGATGCCTTATGTTGGACAATAAGGGGCTCAAAATGGAGAAAATTTGCCTATGGTTACAGAAGATATGGAACAAATTAACTGACGAGACCTGCGTGCCAAATGAACTTGGGTAACAGTTATTCGTCGCCACGCTGTACATATCGTCATTTACAGGCCTATTCTGCTTGTAACCGAACATTTTGTAACAAGCTAATTTTGTTACCAACAATTGTCACCACTTCTTGCAACCGCAATTCTATTTACCTTGGTAACGTTTTAATTTATTCAGCAATTCAGCTATGGAGTTTTGTTGAAATTCTGGTGTTGCATATTTCACGGGGCAATATTTTGTTACCTGCTCATGAGATGGTAACAAAATTTACCGGTTACAAGAGTGTGGAGAATACGAAAAGGGTTTAAAAATTGACAGTAACTTTACTAACCGGTAACAGAATTTTTGTTACCAACGCAGAATAGGCCTGTTAAAGTACAAAACCGCGTATCAAGAAAATGCAAAACCTCGCATGTGAGGCTGCCTAAATTTTATAATTTATAAGAGAGAGTAAAACTTGTCATAATTCAAAACGGTTCCCTCTTTTAACCTTTATGTCAGAGGTGGGCACTTTTTTGCCCGCGCAGCAGCGAAAGTGCGAGCGCGGGCTAGGGAAAGGGAAAAACAGTTTACGGGAGGAAGGGTATGAAAAGTTGCGAAAAAAATTATTTATATCTCCACCGACATCATGTTCATCGCAGTACGGCTAAGGTTCAGACTTTGGTATCGATACTGAGTACTCATTCTGGCATCGAGCTCATGGTATCGATACTCTAAAAGTATCAGGGAAGAAGTATCGATACTACTTATCGGACTCATTAAAATACGTTTTTTGGGATACTAAAATTATTTTATTCTTCAATCGTATATCTAGTTATTTCCTGAAATTAAAACAATAGAAATTTAAAATATTTAATTTTTATTTCATTGCAGAACTTACTTTCACGTTAGAAGTAATTTTAACGTTAAATGTACATACATACATATATATATATATATATATATATATATATATATATATATATA